>NC_068294.1:24565012-24865012 GCF_025860055.1 Xyrauchen texanus | reverse complement strand
TGTGCTCACTGGGATATCCAAACATTTGGATATTATTTTGTACCCTTTCCCTAATATATAATTTTTGTATTACTTTACCTATAACTTCTGTGGAATGCTCTTTGGTTTCATTTTCCTTTAGATTCACAGCCTAACCTATGATCCTTCAACAATGGGTTTTTTATCCAGAAAATGTGATTGGCATCCACCTGTGAATCATTAAAGTTGCAATGGAAAATAAATTGTGTCCTCTTTAGGGAAATTTATTTCATCGGTGTAACCTGGTAGCTTCCACAGCACAGAGGTTGAATACTTATGCAAGCAATATATTAAAGTTTTTTATTTTTCATAAAAATATTTCCCAACAAAAAAAGAAACAATGTCACCTAACAATAACTGATTCTGAGTTCCAATGTTTTTAAAATAAAAAACAGAATGAAATTTAATTGCACCATTTGTAATTCAGTAATATGAGATAATTGGTCAGAGGTCTGAATAATTTTGCAAGGCACTGTATGTATATATACACAGTACTGTGCACACAGTATCCAAAGCGACTTACAGTGCACTTATTACAGGGACAATCCCCCTGGAGCAACTTGGAGTTAAGTGCCTTGCTCAAGGGCTCAACAGTGGCATCTTGGTGGTGCTGGGGCTTGAACCCCCGACCAGTAACCCTGAGCCTCAACCACTGAGACACAACTGCATGGATGGGATCTTTTAATCCCAGACTGACTCAATACCATACCATCTGTTGCAGGGCACCCTGTTCTTCTATTCTATTTGCAAAATTAATGTTTGGGAGTCTAACATGAATATTTCCTATTGACACACTAAAGCTGAAAACATAAATAACCATCTTAAGACAAATGGTTTTGTGAAGCATCTTACCTGCCTAAAACTTTTGATGTGTGTGTGTGTGTGTGTGTGTGTGTGCGCGCACACACACCGATCAGCCACAACATTAAAACCACCTGACTAAAATTGTGTAGGTCCCACTCATGCTGCCAAAACAGCACCAACTCGCATCTCACAATAGTATTCTGAGATTATATTCTTCTCAATACAATTGTACAGAGTGGTTATCTGAGTTACTGCAGACTTTTGTTAGTTCAGACCAGTCTGACCATTCCCTGTTGACCTCTTTCATCAACAAGGCATTTCTTTCCACAGAACTGCCGCTCACTGCCTCATGTTTTTTGTTTTTGGCACCATTCGGAGTAAATTTTAGAGAATGTTGTGTGTGAAAATCCAAGGCAATCCAGGGCTCGACATATGGACTGCCCGATGGCCAGTGTGAGAGAGCTTCGGGCCAGTTGCTAGAACTGTCACTTGCCCGATAGGGCCAGTGCTGCATTTATAACATTAGTGCAAGAAATCAACCGAGGAGTGAGTGCAATTCTATTTAGCTCGCAAAGATGCACAAATGCATAATATACTGGACGCGTGAGTTCACTCTCCTAGCACTCTTCTCACTCTTTTCCATGTGCCTTAGCAGCAGCTATTACCAATGTGTAGAAAATAGAAGGATAAAAAGACTTAATGAATTTCGTAGCGGGATTGCACACCTTATGCAACATTTTAAGTATCCCTGCTCATTCCGTGTTCACAGTGCGTGAAATCCTCACATTTTTTGTTTTTACATGTTGGTGAAAAGTAGTAATCCACACATAGGAACACAAAAAATCAACAGTTTCATTCTATAGGACTGAAAATCCATGTCTCTCCGTGAATGTCTCGTCTACTCTCTCCGTGTAGCGTAGTCTGTTTAACATGCACATGCTCTCGTAAAGGAATAGAGCGCTAGATTTATTCCCACTGTAAAAAAAAAAAAAAAAAAGGCACATTTTCTCTCATTAATTCGCCTTTAGAGATGAAGCACCGAACGAGACTTTGTTAAACCCTAGTTATACATGTTCCTGGAAATCACGAGCTGCTCAGTATCCAAAAGTATACAATTAATTAATGTTTCAAAACATAGTCATTAATGGCGTTTGTAATGAAAAGAAGCAAGATCACTATGACTATTAGGGTATTTTTTTTATCAGAGCTGTTTAGCTGCAGGATGAAGATGAATATTCAAAACAGTCTACTTCATATCATCCTTGTGAAACACCAGTTTTATTTCTCATTTCTGGACCGTACAGGTATTTCTGTTTTTGTGCTTTGTGAATCAGGCTGTTTTGGTCTTTAGGTTGTCTGATTTCATGTTATATACACATTCTTAATTCACAGATTAGGCCCAATATCCCCCTAATGCAGGGGTTCTCAACCTTTTGCAAGCTGGGCCCCCCAAAGCTGGTTCATTGCAGTTGGGGCCCCAGTGCCCCCCGCCCCATGCTTTGTTGTTGTTGTTGTTGTTGTTGTTATTATAATTGGCAGCAGCACCAGACTTCTAATGTGAGCTTGCAGGCATTATTATTATGAGTAGTAGTAGGCCTATCATCATTACTAGGCTATTGCTATATAATTATATGAGGTTACATGCTTTATTATTATTATTATTATCATCATCAGTAGGCCTATTATCATTACTAGGCTATTGCTATAATTGGGAATTGGCACCAGACCTCTGATATTAATTTATGCTTTATTATTGTTATTATTACTAGGCCTAATAGTAGGCAGAAGCTTGCTGGTAGGTGATGTTAATGTGAGACCTGAGCCTGCTTTGCCTTGCAAAGATCCTCAATTCTTGGCTCAATGTTTGATAAACATAGCCTCAAATCATCCTCGATTTGTGCACGATTGCGGTATTTCGTTTTGAGTGCAGTCATTTTTGAGAATCCTGCCTCACACAAATATGTCGACGCGAAAGGAAGGAGAATCTTCAAGGCGACGTCATAGAGGTCAGGGTATTCCTGCATCAATGCTGCCCAGAATGACGAAAGAGGGCAGGAGCTAAAGAGTTCCTTCAGTCTACTGTCACTCTTCAGCTCAATAAGCTGTTCCTGCATATCAATTGATAAGCGATAATCCTCTTTAAAGTACGTCGCAAATTGTTTTCTCATTGCTGACAGGTGCTCAGACGCTGATTGAAATAGGGAGGAGAAATCGTGTGACGTGCCTGCATCAGTGATAAAGTCTGCAAGGCTGGGGAACATGTTGCAGTTCCCTCGACTGATGCGGCCATGCCAGAGGTCTAGTTTTTGTGTGAAGGCGTGCACTTTGTCTGCAAGGAGCAAAATATGAGTTTCGTGGCCTTGCAAAGACAGGTTGAGGCCATTCAAGCTGTCAAATATATCGACCAAATAGGACAGAGACGCACGCCACATAGTGTCATCCAGATGCTTCGCCAGATCTGATTTGATTTCTGTCAAAAACCACTTCACCTCCTCTCGCAGCTCATACAACCGCTGTAACACCCGCCCCAGCGAACTTCAGTGTGCAGAAGCAGCTGTTCGTGCCCTGACCCCATCTCCTGGCAGAGGACCCCAAACAAGGGAGAGTTTAGCGGCCGTGATTTGATGAGATTTATTATTTTCACGGATTGGTTCAGCACAGAGTCAAAGAGAACCGGCATTTTTTTTTTTAGCAGCTAGTGCTTCGCGATGGACCATGCAATGTGTCCATTTCACAAGTGGAGCTACTTGCTGAACGTGAGCAGCTAGGCCACGCTCACGCCCCGTCATTGCCTGCGCACCATCCGTGCATAGGCCAACGCATCGGTCCCAAGCCAAACCATTTTCACGGATAAAAATATCAAGGACATTGAAAATGGCTTCTCCTGTAGTGTGCGACTGAAGAGGCCGGCAAAACAGGACATCCTCCTCAATCGCCTTGTCCCGCAGACACCTGACATAGGTGAGGAGCTGTGCCTGCCCAGCAATATCAGTGGATTCGTCCAGCTGCAGCGCGTAGTAAGGACTCTTTTTACGAACTCTATCAGTTGCTCTCTGATATCATTGGACATGTCTACAATTCTCCTAGCGACTGTGTCATTGGACAGTGGTACTGGACAGTGGTACTGCACCGAGTTTGGCTGCTGCACTATCGCCTATCATTATTCTGCACATGTCTTGCGCTGCCGGCAAAATGAGAGTCTCGGCGATTGTATGCGGTTTACCCAGTTTACCGATCCTTTTGGCCACTACATACGATGCCTCCAAACACTGTTTAGACACAGTGCTGTGCACTGAAATGGTTGCCTGTTGCTGATGGAGGCCATCAAGCTTTCTTTTAAAATATTCAGCTGGTTTATTTTTAATGCCAGCATGCTTTGTTTCGAGGTGCCTTTTTAATTTGCAGGGCTTCATACTGTCGTTTGCCAGCACCTCGGCACACACGACACACTGAGGTCTCAGATCAGCCGTGACTGTAAACCCAAATTGCAGGTATGCTTCATCGTACCTTCGAAGCTTTTTTGCAGCTGGTGGTGCGTCGGTTGGCTTGTTGGTCACAAGAAATTTCTCCATTTTGATGTGTTTTCAATAAAGTTTAGGCAATATGTAACTGTATGTGTGGTGTATGTTGAGAGACGTATCAGGGGCTAATCAGTCGGGCCTTAGGCACAATCTTTAATTAAACGAACAAAATAATTATTTTGCAGACAATTCAGATTTTATTTTAATACTTAACGATTGTAGTCCTCGTCTCTCTGTGTGTGTGTGTGTGTGTGTGTGTGTGTGTGTGTGTGTGTGGGTGTGTGTGTGGGTGTGTGGGTGGGTGTGTGTGTGTGTGTCTTAGTCGTGTGGGTAGTTTTAGCTAAGTGTAGCTACTGCCTAGCAGTTAAAAAAAAAATACTGGCTAGGGCTGAGATTTGATCTAATCTTAAAAAAGAATATTTGTGGGTTTAGTCTTTAAAAAGAATGTTGGGGTTTTGTAGTAAAGGCCTATGTAAATCGAGATTGATAAGACTAGCGAGAGCTGGCACAAGCGAACTTGGCAAGAGACTAGACTAGAGTGAATGGAAAGCTATGTCGTGAGTCAATTTAAATGCAGTGATTTATTTTTGTGTGAGAGTGAGTGAACATTTATATTTATACCCCGCTCTGTAAGCCAGGGTGGGAACGGCGGCGGCCATGCGCGATTCATTTGCAGCCTGGACGCGGAGGGGTGTGTGTCTCCTCTCTGCTCTGACTGCTGCGCGAGGCTACTGAGAGACTGACCGCCTGTGAGTGCTTTTGGACGGGAGAGGGGCTCACGGCAGCACCCGCTGTTCGTTGAGCACAGTAGGCCTAACTGCAGAGTGATTCGTGCTTTCGAGTCTCCAAACACCACAAAAGTCTCCAAAAACACCAGTAAAAGTTGCTGGATTTGTCGCTTTTGACAAAAAAAAAAGCCGCCAGGAGGATGATTTGTTTGTGTTATAATCAGTGCTAATCTCTTTGCATTGGCAAATCATGACATTTTTACAGTGAAAAACAAAACTTGGAGATATTGCTGTTACAACAATGTATTGTTATTTATTTAGCATAGCGCATCTCACAGCAATACTCAATCGTGTTTTGAATGATTCAGTGTTGTGAACGAATCGGTTGAGTCAAAGATTCAATGACCCATTCACAAACATCGTCTCATTCTTGATGAATCGGCCGTTTGAACGAATCGTTTGAATGAACGACTGAATGACTCCCTTAATGAAACCGCTTATGGTTATAACCTGCATTTGCGCTCACTATCGACAAACCAATCAAATTTGTTCAAAACTTTTTTTTTTAAATCAGTCCAAACACATTTTAATTTTTATTCAGGAGTTATGTATATACAAAACTATAACTTTTTATGACAGTAGTTTAGTGATAAAAAAAAATGTGCCCAAAAAAATTTATTTTCCAGTTTTTTTTCCCTTCCATCGTAGCCTACTCGCGCCCCCCGGGAGAGTGTCCGCGCCCCACCGGTTGAGAACCACTGCCCTAATGTATATTACACGTCACAACCGATTTGGAAGTCTTTTCTCAGGGAATCATATATTTATTACATTCAGCCAATAGTTACATCTTTAAATCAGTGATTAAATCTTTGATTCTGTGTGTGAATACACTACACATGGCCAAAAGTTGCATGCATCATGACTAAACGGGTGACCGAAAACACATAATCTCCTCCACTGAACTCTTCGCTTAAAAACTCATGTGTAAATGGCTGGACGGCTGAGGTTAATTTGATGTATTTATGAATTTATATCTGTAAAGCGCTTATATGGGATTATAAGACTTAAGGCATAAATCATATCTTGCAGATTATAAATGTAATTCAGTTTGGGGGGACACTGGGGACAGTTTGAAACAACAGTCTACGGTAACTCAGATAATTGCTCTGTACAACTGTGGTGAGAAGAGTTGGCGTAGTTCTGACGGCACGAGGGAGGCCTACACAATAGGCAGGTGGTTTTAATGTTGTGGCTAATCGGTGTATATATGTCATGTGGTGTAATAATCAATACTTTTCTTGCACCTAAAATGCATGAACACAACATGAATGAGTAATGCAAATTAATAATTAATTAAAAAAACTAAAATTGTATGAAAAGAATTGCTACAATTATCATGAATTTTGGAAGTCAAGAATACAGTATTGAGATGTATTCTCAGGGTTACACCACATATGACCTGAAAAATATCCATAAGAATGAAAATATAATTTAAAAATAATCTAAATATTTGATATATTTTTTTAAAAACATCTAAAGGTTATAAAGGAATCATTTCTGACCGAAATGGCAACACCACATTACTTTGATTTGGTGGACAAAGGTTTTTCACAGCTTATTTTTTTTTTAAATAAAAAAAAAATTATAATAAAATGTTATACTGCACTACTCATGACAACATATTTGTTTGTTTGTTTTACTGTCTCTACATGGTAATTGTTTTGTGTAAATTGTATTTAATGTATTTTTGAATTTTGAACTTTGATCCGGACAAAAAAAAAAAAACGTATCTATCACATCGCTTACCCTTGTAAGGCCCAAGTCTATATATACAACATTTAAGTTCAAGGAAAATACTGCTGTAAATATTAAGAAAGTTACCTAAGACCCTCTATGACCTCGGGCTCTAGACGTTGTTCTTTGATGCGCCCAACTGCACGAGGTGGCGTTCCTAAAAGCTCGATCACTGTCACATGTCGAAGATCCAGACCACACCCAGCCTTCTGTGCCAAAAGTTGTGCATTGTTATGATTAAAATTCTTCTTTTTTGACATATTTTTGCTTTGGAGCTTATGAAGTATATGACCAACCTGCAGCATAATGTTCTGAAGCCTGTAGTACTGGTTAGTGTTATCTGGCGTAGACACAACAAGAAGCCTTCTCTTTTCATAAAACTGGTCAAGTAGAGCACCAGCAGACCTGACGTCTGTTTGTATGTCCATTACTGTATGAAAAAACACGTTTCTTGCAACAATTAGTGAAAAAAATAATTAATTTACAACTGATAATTAACTTTGACAACTGAAGTAATTAATGAATACATTTCATTTTTATAACTAGATATAATAATACAAAATATATATTTATTGTCTATTTATTAACCTTCATAGTAATACTTTTTTTTTTTTTCTCCTCTTGAACACAAAAGTTGAGATTTTGAAGAATATAAAATCTCAAAGATAGACATAACTGATACTCACATACACACTCAGCTGCTTCATCGGACCAGCTACGGTTCAGCTGACAAACACGTGTGGCAAATCCTGTCCTCTCATATCCAGGCTCACAATGGTATTCACATATAGCCCCATAATTATTGCCATCAGATGAACAAGCCAGATATCCATGCATAGGGGGCTTCAACTTTGGACACCGTCTCACTGAGAGAATGAAAATATGAATTTAAGGAATATATACAGATCAGCCACAACATTAAATCCACCTGCCTAATATTGTATAGGTCCCCCTCGTGCCGCCAAAACAGCACCAACCCGCATTCTGACATGATATTCTGCTCACCACAATTGTACAGATTGGTTATCGGAATTATCGTAGACTTTGTCAGCTTGAACCAGTCTGGCCATTCTCTGTTGACCTCTCTCATCAACAAGGCATTTCTGTCCACAGAACTGCCACTCACTGGAAGTTTGTTGTTTTTGGAACCATTGAGAGACTGTGTGTGTGAATCCCAAGAGATAAGCAGTTACAGAAACACTCAAACCAGCCCATCTGGCACGAGGGGAACCTACACAATATTAGGCAGGTGGTTTTAATGTTGTGGCTGATTGGTGTATACATTGGTCAAAATAATTGCACCAGAGCTCGAGTTGGATTTATAGAATGACATAATTTTTTTTATACTAGTTGCATTTTATTTCTAGATAATACTGTGAAATAGAACCCAATTAGAATTACCTGCTTTGTCTGCCTCCCCATAAAGGTGCAATATGTAAAATGTGTCATGTAATATTCGCCCTTTTTTGCCCATGTGTGAACGGCTTGTCACACAACTTAAAAAATGAGCCCTTCCTAGGTTGCCTATTAAAGCCTGTAGAATGATTTACATGTGAAGGGTTCGGGTTGCTTTTGCCAGGAAAATCAAAGGATGTGATGTACATGCGTGCTCCTGTGAGCCTTGCCTCAGACTCTTCCGCTATTCAACAGCGACTGTCTGCAACACTAGGTAACATTATCTTAGAGATTGAATCCAGCAAACGTCTGGCTCCCAGCACAACACTGACTCCTACACAAACTCAGAGTAAGCCAAAAAAAAAAACATTTATTTACTGAATCCAGTCTGGCTAAGCGGGAACGTGATCATGGTCAAGCGAAAACTAGAGTGAACATCGTCAGGGCATTTGATTCCTGGAGGGACCTACGGTCGGTTTTGGCGATCAAAACCGACCCTGAATTGGCCGTCTTCTTATTGGACAGGTAAGCTTACATAACTGCAAAGCACGTGAAATATAGTGCCATAAGGATATCTGTGTTATTTTAGCTAACTTGATCTTGCCTGCTAATGCTGACGAATTGCAAGCTACCTTGCTTCATAACTAACAAATAATTTCAACGATCTTCTCTTTATGCTAAAATTCAGGTTAATGTCAATGTTAATCTGTAATTATTCAGCAAGCTAAACTACAATAATACATGAAATGAATGCTAGACAATGTTCAAGATAATGCAAAATCTCCATTAATTTGTGTAAAGTAATTTGGTTATACAGAAAATATATATCATCTATTATTATAAAACAGCGCATCGATATATCAAAATGACAGATGTGATGGAATCACATCAATACTGAATTGTGTCAACATATTTATAATGTACAGTCTATTTTATAAACTGCTACTGTCATCATCCACCAAATTAAGCTAACAGCTATTGAGAAAAGCTGACTAGCTAGCTAACGCCGACATAGGCTATCGTATAAATGCAGTCAATGTATCATGTAAAGAAAACTGATTAAATCAAACAACAGTCTTGCATAGTCAGACCTATATCCACACTTTGTTTTAGCCGTGTTCCAGCATTGGAGAGTCAAATATAATATACAGTCTCAAAGTTTCTAGTAAAATAATCATAACTGTGTAATTTTAATTCTGTTACCTCATATGTCAGCATGATGCCGGTGAATCACATTCAGTGTCTTTGTTTTGGTCAATGCTCGTGTCCCTATGGAGTGTGTGCGAGTGAGCATGAGCAACAGGTAGCTGGCTGCAGTTCACTTAAGTGCCAAAGCTGTCATTAATAACAAGGGTTTCTGAATCTTACATACTGCACCTTTAATGTATTTTCACCCAAAAATACGTCATAATTTACTTGCGTTCATGAGCATTTATTGCTTGATACGAGTTCTTGCATGAACACGTGTGCCACTGTAAACAAGCTTGGACTACTTTTATGATTTTAAAGGAATATTCCAGGTTCAATACAAGTTAAGCAAAATCAGCAGCATTTGTGGCATAATGTTGATTACCACCAAAAAACTGTTCGGCTCTTTTTCTTTAAAAAACAAATAATAAAAAATGACTGTGAGGCACTTACAATGGAAGTGAATGGGGTCAATATTTTAAGGATTTAAATGCAAAAATGTGAAGATTATAATTTTATAAAACCACTTAAATTCATTCTTCTGTTAGACTGCTAAAGTGTATTATTTGTATCATTTTTAGTCGTTTTAGGGTTTGTTGACGTCATAGCTATCTTTACACAGAAAAGATGAGTGATTTTATCACACAAAATCATGTTAACACACATATTGTTTATGTGTTTTGTGGCTATACTTTTGTGATTATTTTAACTTTTACAGATTGGCTCCATTTACTTCCATTGTAAGTGCCTCACTGTAACCTAGATTTTTTCTTTTTTAAAGAAAAGGAGGGGCAAGTCAAAATGACTCTTTAAGGTAATCAATTATAATCCACAAATGCTGTCGATTGACCTTAACTTGTATTGAACCCGGAATATTCCTTTAAGCTTTAAAGTGAGTTGCAATCAACTGCCATTTTACAGAGAGGATGCACCGCATAAGAAAGAAAGTCATATGAATTTGGGGCGACATGAGGTTGAATAAATGATGACATTATTTAAATTTTTGGGTGAACTATTCCATTAACTCACCTTCAATATGCACAGTAAACTTGCAAGTTGCTGAGTTGCGAGCCTGGTCGTAGGCTTTATATCGAATTACATGAATTCCTTCAGGAAAGTCTGATCCAGACTCCAGTCCATTTCGCAAGACCCTGATGAGGGATGAAAGAAACATATTAGTTGATATGTTGCCTCTTTGACTGAGTTGAGTGGCTTTCCTATAATGTGACACACATACTGCAGTGCTCTGTCAGCTGTATCCTTTGCAACAGGGCGGTCCCAGGACACCCTGACCGTTAGTTTTTCTGGTTCTGCTACTTTCACTCTGGACAAAGGACATTTCAGTTTGGGGGGGTCATGATCTGAAACATTGCAAGAAATTGACCCAGAGAAATTGAACTAATCAATGATGCAATAACCTGCAATACATTAGACTAGATTTTCATACAGATTATTTTACTGTACCTGCACAGGTGGGTTCTGTGCCACTCCATTTTCCATCTTCTTGGCACATACGATAGTGATCTCCCTGGATCTGGTACCCTTCATAGCAGGTGTAGTCACACCTGGAGTCTGCCACAAAGCCACGGGTACAACTGTATGTGCCGTGATCAATCAGAGGCAGAACATGGCAACGCACCTCTGAGAGATTCAGACATAACATAAACAGTAAAACACAAAGTTCATGCAAGGATAGATTTTACCAAGTACTCTGGAGCTCCTGGTTAATTACAAGGTTTTATGACACCTTTTATCTAATTTAAGTATACTAACTTCGACAAAGAGCAGTTCCAGACCAACGGCGGATAGGCATGCATTGCACTGATGACCGCCCAATCAGTTTATGTCCTCGATCGCAGGAGAGAAAACAGCGGGTACCAAGTGTGCTGTGGTGGTTCCTGCCTCGTGGGGAAGAACAAGCTACCTCCCCATTGGGAAGCTTAAATGTGTGACACCACTGTGGATCTGATGGGAAAATGGTTTGAAAATAACTGATGCGTTTCACTGTTAGTTGTAATTTGTGAGCTATTATCACTACTTGCGTTTGTAGTCCAACTGAGGGGTGTAGTAAGTCTCTTCCTCATGCACAAATTCAGTATTGCCATTGTAAGTCGACTCAGAGCCTGAGAGCAAACATAAAAGGTGCAAGAGTAAGGATTGATTTGGCAGGACCGGTCAGGCCAGTAGTTCAGATTTTTACTTGCTCAGCCAACATTTTACTGGCCCCACCACAAAGATTAATTCATTTCCTCAACAACAAAAAAGTTGCAATGTTTTTAATTTGCAGTAATAGATGGAAATTAAACAGCTTTAATGTAAATATATGACAGAAATATTAATAAACCCCTTTTTTGCTGGACAACAATGGCATATGCCAAATGCAAAACAATACATTACTAACTGGTTTGTAATTTTTGATCCATTACTGGGCTAGTATAACTGTAAAAATTAAAAGAGACACCATTTGGTGTTTCAGTTTTCTGAGAAATGGAATCTTAGTGCCTTCAAGAACTTTACAGAACTTCTGACGCTGTTAATGCTTCAGGGTTTAAGCACTAAATATATTTTGAAGTCCCTTATGTAAATAGGATATTTGAGGCTCCTTTAAATGGTGTCTGGAGGATTTCCAAAGGGTTCTGCCAAATGATGCCTTGAGTATCTTTTTAATTTTAACAGTGTGGGCCATACTTATTGTTTAGCCCTGGCCTTCATTTCCAATAACCTCAGAAAGTGTCCTTAAGCCTCTAAAGTTCCAAATAATCAAAACATTGGCAAGCATATCACAGCAGCAAACTTGCTTCATCATCAATATCCTGTGGTAGAGAAAAGGATCCCCAACCACCCCTGTTTTTGTTTCCATACACCATCATCATTCTTTCCACTCACACACACTTTTCCGGTTTCACATACAAAAAGCTCTTTAAAGCTCTCCAGGAAACATTTCAGTCCATGTATTGCAATATGGCTTTGTGCGATTACTAAACCTTAAAAGGTTCCATTTTAAACAGCAAAAAGAGAAGTGCAAAAGTATATAACTTGTTTCATATCAATCATTATAATCAAATTTAGTATTTTTTTTAATCTTTTTATCTTGTATGTATCGTTCACTGTTGCTGTCTTTAAAGTTTTGGCCTATCATGTGTTCAACAGATTCAGTGTTCAATAAAAATAATTTATTGTTAGAATGGTGATAAAGCTTTTGTACCTCTTTGTAATAAAAAAAAAAAAAGTAAAACAGTGATCTGATGACAAATTAGGTAAGTTGCAAAATATCTGTATCGTTATCGGCTTATAGATATATATATATATATATATATATATATATATATATATATATATATATATATATATGTAGTACAAATGTTTTTTTTTTTTTTTTTATAGTAGTACAAACGACCCCAAAGGTGACATGCTTTAAAAGGTAAAATCTATCACAGCTGATATCAACTCAGACTAAGTCATTTATTTGGTCAGTGGCTTGTAATTACAATAACGTTTAACTTAAGCTCAGCTCACCAAACAGTCCTACAGTACGTGACTAAGGGGCCGTTCACATCAAACATGTTCTTGCATCCGTAATTTTTTTTAAAATGTAAACCTGAGCCTGGGACGGAGGTCTTTGAACTTTGTTCCGGGTCTTGTTGTGTTTACAGCGTCTCTCGCTGGAGCGTGAAAATAGAACTTAAATTCTACAAAACGCGTCTCGAGTCAAATGTGTTCTGTTTAATTCGCTGTGTGTCTAGTATTTTTTTGAGCGGAAGAACGTCTTCGGTCTGAACGGCCCCTAAATTCTTCTGAAGCTTGAATAATTTATGTTCTATAACTGGGACGCGATTGAATAACTATGATTTGTTTTGTCAATCATAAGGTAGAAGTAAACGGAGAACCAATTAAACATAATTAACCGACATCTTAAGGCATTGTAGGCTAGCCTACACGTTAGCCTGATTTATTGATGTAGGCTATTTAATTATTCCGCAAATGTTTTGCCCTTCTCCAAAGCCTGTAACGTCAATGCGAACTCAATCAAAATCACAGCTGTTTTCCATAGCCTATAGGCATATACCGTATTGCTGCGGTGTTATTTCCTGGCATAATGAAAAAAAACGCGAACTGTTTGTTTCACGAATCTTAACAGCTTTATATAGGCTACAACAATAAAAATAAAATTAGTTTTTCAGTCCAGATCGTTTTATAGACGCATAAACAAAAGAACATAAATATTTCTTACCATCAGTGATCTGTCCAAGAGTCTGATGTATGATGGACAACAGAACAAACAGAACAATATGGATTTTGACCATTGCATTGGCTGCCAGGCAGGAGAATATGTGGCTATAAATGTTGACAACAAATATTACTATTGTCTTGTAATTATATCTTGCAAATACGCAGTCTTCAAGCTTCAAGTCTCAGCGCAAATGTCCACTAGTCCTCTGTTCAACTCTGCTGGAAGCATTTGGACGAATGGTGGCGTTGCCGTTACATGAGCCATTTCTCTTTTCGTCATTGAAAATATGATCAAAGGAAGCTGAGAACTGAGGCTTGTTAAAGCTTGATTATGTAATAATTTGATCATTTAAAGTGAAATTTCAGGTTTGGAATCACTGTGAAATTGTTATGTTTTCTGAAAGAAATTGGTAATTTTATTGGATTAAATCTAATGTAGTAAATTGATCAAGATAGACAATATAGAAATTAAGGTTACAAATGACCCCTATTTAAATAAATGTTGTATTCTTCCAATTTTCTTTTCATTAAAAAATCCTGCATTTATAGCAATGATAGTTGTGCAGACCTTAGAACTTCCCATAAATGTGATTGGCTTGTAGGCTATTGCACTGTTCATAGTTCTTATAATCTTTTTTTTTTTTCTCTCCCTTTTCTCCCCAATTTGGAATGTCCAATTCCCAATGTGCTCTAGGTCCTTACAGTGTGTAGTGACTCACCTCAATCTGGGTGGCAGAGGACGAATCTTAGTTGCCTCCGCGTCTGAGACCATCAATCCACGCATCTTATCACATGGCTTGTTGAGTGCGTTACTGCAGAGAAGTAGTGCGTGTGGAGGCTTCACTCTATTCTCCGTGGCATCCATACACAACTCACCACATGCCCCTCCCAGAATGAGAACCACATTATAGCAATTACAAGGTGGTTAACCCAACGTAACTCTACCCACCCTAGCAACCGGGCCAATTGGTTGCTTAGGAAGCCTGACTGGAGTCACTCAGCATGCCCTGGATTCGACCTTGTGATTACAGGGGTGGTAGTTAGTGTCTTTACTTGCTGAGCTACCCAGACCCCCATCATAGACCTAATAATCAAACAGCTCAACATCTCAAAACAGTAGCAGATCTTGGCATAGGCTATATAGGCAGGCACCTATGGCAGCAACTCTCTCTGGGGCTGCACGACAGGGTACCTGCCAGGCCGCCCCCGCACAGAGCTCTCAAAATCTCGATGGGAGAAAGGTACCCGAAATTGTGCCACCCTGCCCCCACATAGAGCTCGCAAGATTGCGATGGGAGATAGGTGCCCCAAATTGTGCCACCCTGCCCCCGCTCAGCACGCAAGATCATGATGGGAGAAAGGTGCCCCGACAGGCTACTCAGCTTAAAGGCTTTATATGGTTAGGATTATGGATGTTCATAATATATTCTTACATTATGAACAAACATAAGATAACCATGATAAGCAGTAGGCCTATAGGCTACTCCATGACACAGGATCTTCTTAATGGTCTTGCAATAATTAGTATCAGCCATGTGATTGCTGGGCAGATATGACGAATTCATTGATGATTTTGCATCAATGAAAACTAGGAGGGGAGGGTTACATTTTAAATTAGGGATTAGGTGTAATAGCATGGGGTGGGGTTGACATGTACAATCTTGCCTAGGGCACCAAGTTAGCCAGAACCGCCACTAACTCAAAACTTAGATTCATTAATCTATAATACACTTTTTGTAATCATTTATTGAAAATGTTGCCCACTCTACAATTTTCTTCTTATTTGCCAGTGTCAGAAGTAGCTTTGACCAACATCTCAGCATCAACTGTTGCAGATGAATCTGTGAGTAATCTATTTACAGGTAAATATTTTCGAAAAATTGTAAACACTCTGTCTCTGTGGCACTATACAATTCCTGTGTTTGTTTTGAGAGACCCGCTTAGACCCGCCCCAACAACGTTGCTCAAACTATGGCGTGAGTTGGTGGCAGGATTATCTGATGGTTAGAACAACTGCAGACGAGGGGCATATTCGGAAAACTGTTTTAAAAAATATTGTTTATCTTTGCAGTTTTGTTTGGTGGCGCTAGTGGCACTGAAATTACATGTACTATAGTTTTAAGAGGGTAAGTCGTTTAAACAGATCATAAAGTTGACTTATATTAATCCAAGTTCAATCAACTTTTTCTAAATCAATTCAAATTAAATATAGAAGTTCAATTATATACTATATTAGCATTCATTAACACTGATGACCTTAGAAGTTCTCAAATCTTCCATTTGATGGTGAATGATTGTTGATAGTCAGAGGCAAACACCTGCTCCCTTTAATATAATCAGTCTTAAGCTTGTCATGAAGACACCCATGGGCCTCAACACTTTATACGCTAAGCACAATGATGGTGATAATCAATAAACACGTCAAGTAAAAAGATGAGCTTTGAATTATTGCTCTATGACAAACAACTGGAAGTGACAACACAGCAAAAACTGCACAAATAAAAGCAGTAAACAGTAAAAAAAAAAAAAAAAAAAGGAAGACAACACTACATTCTGCATACTTTATTTAGGTGGCAGTGGCAGTGCATGATTGGAATCTGAATACGTAAAAATGATGAGCGTAGTTCTCTTGATTTATATTTTTGATTTGTGCTAACTAGTGTAGCAGCCAATAATGTAATAACTACTATTAATGTAATAACTGCCCATAATGTAATAAATTTTTTAAATAATTTTTGCATTATTCCAGCCAATAATGTAAGAACTTATTACATTATGGGCAAAACGTTATTACGTTATTGGTTCAGAAATGTTATTACATTAAGTAAGTTATACATTATTGACTTTATTACATTGAGAATGGAAACTGTATTACGTTATGGCAGTTATTACATTAACAGTAGTTTTTACATTATTGGCTGCTACACTAGTGTTTCTAAGTTTCTTAGCTAAAAGTTGAATAATTGAGTTATCTCAACAAAATCAATCCAGAGCAGTTGTTCTAACTCTACATTTTAAGTTATGATAACCTAAAGGCAAACTATTGTTTTTACAGCCCAGCATTAAAGATGTGCGTGTGCTATAAGGGAATGCTTTCATAAATATGTTGAGGATTTTTATCATAATTTTATTTTAAAAAGGACCCTTCGATCCGACTAACGAAATAATCAATAATGTCTCTGTCGCTTTAATAAACAAATAACTCCTGATCCGCCTCGTCCATTTAAGGGCACATTTACTTTTCTCGGCCGAGAATAAGTCTTCCTGGTTCCATGGAATCGTAAAACTGCCTTCCCCTTTAAATGTATTTTGGACTTAATGCGACAATTGTGGTCAGGAGATTAAAATAATTTAGACATCTCCTGGCATATTCAATAAGGAGTGAATCCTCATCATTCCGAAGGGTTTCTACGATTCAGGTAAGCGTTCTGCCCGTTTTTAGTCCGCCCTCATTTGCTTGTCTTAAGGAACTGGCCATGTCAATCCTCGAGACGTGTTTTTGGTTGAAACACAGCTGTGCCTTATGTGGAGCAACATAAGCATAAAGCATCAACTCGAACAGACATCGGCAGGATATACTGGGTATGTATCATATTTTTAACATCAGATTTTTAAGCCAGCGACGAAACCGAAAGGTCTTACAGGCACAGACGATTGTAAGCCTGACAAGTAGTCTCCTGAAGCAGCAAATGTTTGAGCTCTGAGAAATTAGACTGTATCAACATGACATGCACAACGGCATTACAACGGTATAATTACAGTTTCGTCTACATTAAATATCGAGCATTGTGACTTCTCATTTTGAGATTTCAGGGCGTGTGGGTTCAGATGAGCTCTTTAATATGTTATATCATACATACATCGCGAAAACAAATCGTTTGATTGTCCAAACTGGAATGGATGTTCAGATGAAAGAAATGCTAGTTAGTTAGCTGGTTAGATGTTTTGGGAATGTAGCTATATTTACATGTGGATGTTATTTACAGATCTTTGGGCTTCTCTATCACAGCCGACCAAACCCGTTTAGTTGATCTCCAATAACACACACACACACACACACACACACACACACACACACACACAGTACTGTGCAAAAGTTTTAGGCACATAAGATGGTTATTTATATCTTCAGCTTTATTGTGTCAATAAGATATATAAATGTTAGACTCCCAAACATTACTTTTGCAAATAGAAAAGATTATAATAGAAGAACAGGAAGCCCTGCAACAGATGGCATGGTCCCCACAAAGCCCACCCACTGAACATTGTGTCAGTCTGAGATTACATAAAGTGAGAAAAGCAATTCAGACATCCTAAATAGATAGAAGAACTGTGAATTCTACAAGAAGCTTGGAACATCCGATCTGCCAACAACCAAGAACCTGTGTCCTGGTGTATTTAGGAGAATTGGTGCTGTTTTAAAAGCAAGTGGTCACGCCAAACATTGATTTAGCTTTTGTGTTTTTTTATGTTTACTGGACTTTGTAAGTGATTTAACTATTTATAATAGTGAAACTATCTCATTATTTTTGAAGACATCCTCACTATGCAACATTTTTCACAAGTGCCTAAACCTTTTGCACGGCACTGTATTTGTATTAATTCATGTTGTTGTTTCTTTATCCAAACCAGAACAATTGCAGAGACTCTCTGCCGGTGTTAAGGTGGAATAACAGACTGTGGAATGGCTTTGCTGACCTTGCACAGAACACCATCTGTTTGCACGACACCGGTGAGTTTTATTGGGTATGATTAGTAAAAATATACAACAAATGCAGCAGAAAAATAATATGGTAGTTCGGTGTGTCAGTTGCAGTTCTCCACACATCCACACATACTCACTTCTTTCGTGTGTGTCCTGTTACTCTGCACCTCTATCTTGTGTTTTCTGTCCACAAATATATTTATGTATAATTAGGAGGAATGCCTTCTTGATATCATACCAAAAATCTTCCCAAACTTTAAAGGAATATTTTCACTGTGAACATATTTATTGTAGGCCAAATTTTAAATGCGCATCCATTTCTGTTCCAAAAACCCCAGATGTTTGTTAGAATTCTGCAATAGAGCCAAAATAGTGGATAACATTTATAGTTGTTTTTGAGAGGTCTTTGACATGTCCATTAATCATTCTCTATCTCTGTTGGCAGTTTGGTAGGCTATGCATATATTAAATAACATAAAAAGATTCCTTTTCACCCATAAACCTTGCATACGATGTAGCATGCTAGTATCTGCTTGGACAGACTTTTAAGTAAAGTCTCACCTGAGCTTTAACCTAAAACCTCATTGCCCCTCCTCTCCACCCCCTTTCTTCTCTTTCTACCTGTCTCTGTCTGGACACGTCAGTCGCATAACAGGTAATGTTACTGTCTCCTGTTTCATTCCATACAAGCACTGATAACAGCCTCTTTGGTTTCCTTCTGTCTCTTTGGTGTCTTCGTCTCAGCCAATCTTTCTCTTTCACTGTCTGTAACCAGTCGTCTTCAGTATGAACTTCCTCAGTGTCTTATCACACTGTCACAGCTTTGTAATTCAAAATGTTTGTCAGAACGCCTTGTCATTGTGTTTCTGGGTTTCCTTTTTTCTATTTTTCGCCCAAACACTCATCTCAAGTGAGTTGGGTGAGAAAAAAGGTTAAAGAGCCCTTGCCTGATGCAAGTGTGTATTCGGTTAATTTGGCAAAATCAAACATTTTGGTAACACTGACATTTAGTGCCTACAGAGTGAGATGATGCAAAGGAGTCAAGCAGCATCTGTTGGTGTCTGGTTTTAATGAAATGAAGACTGCATAATGCATCATATAGTCTAATCAATTCACCATAAATCATACCATCACTCATTTTTAGCATTACTTCATTACTTTTCTCCAATTAATTTCAATTCCATCTACTTAATTTAATCAACTGAATTTTGTTTTCAAGGATGAACCGATCCCAAGACTAGGAAGACTTCAGAAAAGGTGAATGATCCTGATACAGTTTTAATCAAACATGTGTATTTTTGTTTATATTGTACTTCTTGAAATGCTGATGAAACTGATTCATCTTTTATTTCCACACACCAGAGAAAGTTTTGCACTGGTTAAGGGGGCAGTGCTCCTGCTGGATGAGAGAGAGAGGGAGGGATTGCAAGAAGAACCCATACACCCTCTACTAGGTCCGAGACATGGAGGCCAATCTTCTGATACTCAACGCAGACATTTGCACGCAATGATTTCGTTACTACGACCAGAGGACACAGTCAAACTGGTTAGAATCCCCCAAACATCACGTTTTGCTACATTGCCCATTCTATACTCAGGGTTTCCACAGTCATGGAAGACCTGTAAATATCAGGGAATCTTAAAATAGTAATTTTCAGGGGTGCGTTTCCCAAAAGCATCATTAGCCACCTATATAGCAAGTTTCATTGTATCTACAAAGTTCAATGATTTGGTGTTTCCTGAAACCATAGTTCCAACGAACATTTGCAAACAACAGTGCAAAGTTGTGTTAACGACAGCTCTATATTGTTGAACCAATGTGGTTCAAACGATGGATGTGTGACATTACAGTTTAGGGAAACAGTAGTGACAAGCT
Organism: Xyrauchen texanus; assembly: GCF_025860055.1. Classification (NCBI taxonomy): domain Eukaryota; kingdom Metazoa; phylum Chordata; class Actinopteri; order Cypriniformes; family Catostomidae; genus Xyrauchen; species Xyrauchen texanus. Next base: position 24,844,753 of record NC_068294.1, on the reverse strand, counting down.
AGGAATTTCTGCAACGATGCATCATTCTGTGGTTGTTTAAGCAGTAAGTTACGTAGTTGTACAGGAACCCACCCCTGGTCTGGAAAAGTCATAGAAATTAATAAAATATGAATTTCTATTGTGAATTTAAATTCTACTTCTTATGGTCAGCTCTTGCTGCTCTTGTAATTAGAAATCTATAGAATGATTTTTAAAAGTCATGAACTTTTAGAGTTATCACAAATGAGTGGAAAAGTCATTTTTGGGACAAACAAATATGTGGGAACCCTGTATACTGTAGTTCTACTACTCTTACAATCTAAGAGTCATTGTGCAATAAGTACCTTATGTATTTGTACAGACTGTACACTGTATTTATTGTCTAATTTACTCCAATTTATGGAAGTGTTAGCTCTTACTGCCTGTCTTTAAGACACAGAGTTGCAGAAATATATGTCACAACTGTCACGTGTCACAGTGTGGTTTCTGGAGACACTTCAGTTTGTTCCATCTTCTGCTAAGCAGGAGAGAAAGGACAATAAACCCAATTTTGACTCTATTCATGAATGAAGCTATGCACAATACGTTACTAAATTTATAGGTCCTTGTGTCTATTAAATGGTCTGTAAGCGAAATGGTCATGCAAAGGTTTGCAAGAAATGTCCGACTCCCTGAAAGATATTGATGAAATAAGTGTTGTGAGATATCTCACCTGTCTCTGTGACAGCTCTAGGCTCTGAAAACAGTTAACAAAAATTTGTCCATGGGCCTGGTCACTTTCTGCCTGTCAGTCATTTTGTGATTTTGCGTGTTCTCATAGTATTGGAATGGCAGCAAATTATTGAGGCTTAATGCCAGTTTCATGCCATGTTGTTCATAACAGTTGTCGGTTGATGGCGCTATTTTGCTGCTGTTGTTTTTGACAACCGCTTCTTCTCAGTTTCAGTTTCTCAATAAAGCTAATTTGGTATCTTTGGAGTGTGGGGTTTTGGAAAAAGGCCCATTTCTAATCCAACGGCTCAGCTTGTGGAAATTCCAGAACGGCTAAAATCGCTTACAGTACCTTTAAGGCGGTTAAAAAATTTGGAATTTGAATTTCTGTCAAATTTAGGAAAAAAATCCACATTTGAATGCTTAAACTGTGAATTCACTGATGATGAATTCAGACAGATCGCGTTCTTGAACTAAAAAAAGGCTAGATACTGTGCAACAAATACAGTTTAACAGAACACAGGTGTCTCGAGACTCTTGCAACCTTACTCGTTTTCAGCTACCGTGTGCGTGTTCTATTCAGAAGTGACCATCCCTATGCCTTATTACCCTACACTGTAAAAGCTTCAGAGGGCTGAAAGGTGATAACGGTCATTCACAGCTTACTTTTCAAGTAATTGTTAATGGCAGTTCTGTTTGGAACAACCCTACAACATGGATTGTGCTCTGTTTGAAGTGCCCTGCGAAGGCATCATCAGCTCGGGCTAGAACACATGGTGGAGTGGTGGTGGTGTAGTGGTCTAAGCACATAACTGGTAATCAGAAAGATGCTGGTTCAAGCCCCACAGCCACCACCATTGTGTCCTTGAGCAAGGCACTTAACTCCAGGTTGCTCCTGGGGGATTGTCCCTGTAATAAGGAGTTAAGTGCCAAATGCATAAATGTAAATGTAAAACACTGGGCCTGGGTCTTTTTAGGTCGATTTTTCAGTAACGTGCTATGCTTGAATTATAATTATCTCTCTGTAATTTGAAATTATTCTAATGAATCCAGCTCAGACATTAAATACTGTGACTCATTTATGCAGGTTAAACCTGAATTAAACTTTCTACTTTTTAAAAATGTCTGTCTCTCTCAGGCTGTGCGTTTGGAGTCAGTGAGCTCAATTAGAGTGAGATATTTGCTCATAGTTGGCACCCTTAACGAAAAAGAGGAGAGTATGCTACTTGGCATGGACTTCCGTGACTCAAACAGGTAGTAAGTCTTCATATTAGTAAATAATCATAAGTAGCTGTAAGACACACAGTTTAATGACACTCAGAATCTTCATTAGAAATGTAAAATACCATAAATATTTATAAATATTTAAAATTTAGTTATAGGAATAAAATTGCAGCATTTTTGATAACCTCAATTATTAATTACCTCAACCTCTATTTCCTCAATTTCACAAACACAAACAGATCAAGTTGACTGTGTTTTTTAAATACTACTTTTTTTGCTAATTGAATTTTCAGTAATTGTATTATTCGATTGGTGCCATGTATAGTTTCATTTTGAAATATAAGCAGAAATTGTAGCAAATTCCATAATATTTCTGAAAGCCTGTCAAGAGATCTAACTCCCTCTTTTCTTCTCTTTTTTTCTCTTCCTCAGTGATGAATGCACTATTGGCCTTGTCTTGCCAATATGGAGTGACACACAGGTTTACCTGGATGGAGACGGGTAAGAGCATGAAACTGAACCTCTCTGACCAGAAATCAAATAATATAAGACAAACAGCTGGGAAAGCCGATACCTGTATTATAAGTGTTGTTAATAGATAGTAGTACAAGTAATTTAATGGGGTAATCTTGCTACATTAGTCTTCTTATCAAAGTCATCTTTTGCATGAAATTAATTTTATGTGGTTGTGAGGTTTGTCATGTAAAGTGAAGGGAGCTCAAGTACAAAGGTTTTTTCTTTGGGAAACTGTCAACAGTGGGGCCTGGGTGGCTCATCAGGTAAAGACGCTGACTACAACACCTAGAGTTGCAAGTTTGAATCTAGGGCGTGCTGAGTGACTCCAGTCAGGCTTCTAAGCAACCAACTGGCCCGGTTGCTAGTGTGGGTAGAGTCACGTTGGGTTAACATCCTTGTGGTCGCTATAATGTGGTTCTCACTCTTGGTGGGGCATGTGGTGAGTTGTGCGTGGATGCCGCGGAGAACAGCGTCCACTAATTCTCCATGGTAACACGCTCAACAAGCCACGTGATAAGATGCACAGAATGACCAAAACAAAAAGGAAACATTCAACAGTATTTGAAACATGATGATGTCTTCTGCAATAAGTGCTGTTATGTCCTATAAATATATACAATAAATAAAAAGTAACAAAAGTAAATTGTGATCTGTATGAATGTATCTGCATAATTCGCCAGAAGTTGTTGAAGCTTTAGCCCCAAAGTTCTGCTTTTTAACAGTTTGTTTCACTCTTTCTCTTACAGAGGTTTCAGCGTGACATCTGCAGAAGCAACACGAATCTTCAAGCCCGTGTCCATTCAGACGATGTGGTAAGATTTACAGCAGGAAATGCTGAGGAAACAAACTCACCCTTATTTTCTCAACCAGTGACAAAATGCAATGTAGCTATTACACATACTTAAAACCACATGATTATTCTTCTTTTTCTTATTTTGCCATTTTATTTTCATTATTAATGTGGTTCTGGTCAATCCATCTATAAAAATTCTCTGAATTAGCTCTGTGACTTGTACATTAACACTGTGCTTGTGGTTTGCAGACTGCATGTTTACAGCTTACTGTCGTATGTCATTCACACTCTGCACTAGGTCAGTGTTGCAGGCGCTTCATGGCTGCTGTGAACGGGCTGTGCGTGGAGCTGTCATCCCTGGCTGTGGGCTGGAGTGGGCACAATATTACAGAGAGCATGTGGAATCCAACCAACACTGCCTTAATGAATGGGGGGCCATGACTGGCCTGGAGTCAGTCAGGACAGACACTGGAGGAAGTTCAACATCTAATCGGGTGTCAATGGAGAGGGAGATCAAAGCTCAGCTGCGGGAGATTATGAGGACTGAGGACCTGGAAAATATTACCTCAAAGCAGGTAAAACGATTGAAAGAGATAGAGAGACAGTCAGAAATAGGCACAATAATAAACAGAATGTTTCACATATACTGTCTCTTTTAAACAATAACTTTTCTTTTTTTGACAAAGAGGTCTTATCGTATACCATCGTAGCATTTAAAATTTCCCTTAAGTCCACGTCCACTTATAATCAGGGATCCCGCGGATCCTTAAAATGTCTTAAATTCAGTTTTCCAAAATGTAAGGTCATAAAAAGTCTTAAATATCTTAAATTATACAATAAAATTCTTAATTTTTATTTAAAGCGGCCTTAAATATGGGGGCTGAAAGGCAGGAATCGTGATATGAACTAATGTGATTATCAAACTTCAAAATAATTCCATTTAATTAAATAAATGCATGCACTGCGTCCTTCAGAGTGAAAACGTGGCAGTTTTGTATATTTTCCAAGAACGTGGGGGCTTGCGAGTGTTTCCTGCTGTTGCAGAACAGTGCAATCATTTGGCCACATCAGACATTTTTGACAAGAGGTCACTAAAGATTGATGATGATGAAGATGATGTAGTGTTGATTAAATATGTTTACTTTTAATTGTTTATATACAGGGTTTGGGAGTAATGGAATACATAATCCCATAATGGGATTATGTATTTAAAATACAAAATATAAGTAACTGTACAGTTACAAATTAAGTAGTTGGCAATTAGAATAGTTACATTAAAAAATTATTTTGATTACTAAAGAGATACTTTGCATTTTATTGTCATTTGTTTCATTTACTATTTAGTCCTTTCATATAAATGATACAATCCAAAATGCATTTGAACAGCAGAGAAACACTTTCTTATGACGTGTTACATTCATACGAGCAGATAGAGAAGTAAGTCTGAAGTAAGTTTGGAGCAGAAAAATATAAATAAACCTTGTGTAAATTGTCAACTTTACGCTAAGCTAAAATGCTATTTCTTGCCAGTTTACAAGCACATGTTAACAGGCAAGATCATATTTATCAAGAAAATTCATGTTGGATCATAATTTCAGGATAATATTTCTAGTAAGACATTCACATCACATTCTTGATAATACTTTTTGTATTATTTTCTTGTAAAAATATCTAAAAATCCTTAAAACAGAGAAACAGCAATGCATAAGATAATTAGGTTTTTCAGAGAATGTATTTTTAGCATGTGTATTTTGTCTTCCTGTACTGGCAGAGTTTTTATAATCAAAACAAGTGAAAAAATCTATCTGTGCTGAAGTAATCCAACCTCCTCGTTATTGCTATAATGTGGTTCTCGCTATAATGTGATTCTCGTTCTTGGTGTGGCGCGTGGTGAGTTGTGTGTGAATGCCGTGGAGAATAGCGTGAAGCCTCCACACGCGCTGTGCCTCCGCAGTAACGTGCTCAACAAGCTACGTGATAAAATGTGCAGATTGACTGTCTCAGACGCGGAGGCAACTGAGATTTGTCCTCCGCCACCCAGATTGAGGTGAGTCACTACACCACCACAAGGACTTAGAGCGCACTGAGAATTGGGCATTCCAAATTGGGGAGAAAAAGGGAGAAAAACAAATTGTATTTTTTTTTATATTGTTTATATAGTTTATAATGTAATACGTTGTAGATTATTTTAGGAGTGCACATTTTATGTTCCTTATTTGTTTGAATGAGCAGCTGGAAGCAGTGAAGCGCAAGCATTTCAAAATAAGAGTCCCTGGTGTATTTCAAACTTAAAAGTCTCTTTGAAGTTAAAAGTTCCATAGTGCATCTAGAATTTAATAAAATGTGGACTCTTGTAGCCTCTGTCTGGCCCTCCCCATCACAGGATAAAATGACTAAGAACATTTAATATTGGCTACCAATTAAAAAAATAACTATTTGCAGACTAACTGGCTCTCTTTCAACACATTATAGAATCAGCACAATCCAATATTGATCGACCTGTAATTTGTATTTGTTTATATAATGATACATACACCAATTTTAATATGATATAAATGTGGAAAACATGTCTAGAGTATTTTAAACTTGCATATTGCCTACCCTGTTTTACTGATAAACAATGTTAAGGCCATGTTGAATATGTGCCCCTGCCTGTTTAAGTAAGAGACCATGATACATGATTTATTTTGAGATTGTGTTGGTTTATTTTGGTTACAGTATTAATTTCATTTGTTTTGGTCTTGAAAAGGTCTTAAAACGTCTTAAATTTGGTTTTAAAAACTCTGCAGCAACCCTGATAATGTTTGATGAAGTTTCTTGTAATTTAGTTTTACATGACTTGCATTTTTGTCCTTTTCTCTGACACTTTGATTTAACCCTTAAATGCACGGGTGTTTCACAAAACATTATTATTTACTCAGGTCTTTAGAGACCCGGCACATATATCTATCTCAAATAATCCACAAAATACCAAGATTGTGTCAAATAATTTTTAAAAATTTCAAGAAAATGTTAAAATAATAGAATAGAATATATTCTGTTATATTTTGATGTTTTGCAACAAATATAGAACAGGATTCATTAATTCAACACTTAAATTTCATGAGATGCAACTGACTGTCAAACACATATTGAGCTATACATAACACATAATGTACACATAACATAAGCTACACATATGTATTTTCTCAGGTGCTTTTTGAGTCTAAATAGATACATAACTTACATAATTTCAGTATTACACCCAACTTTCAATAGGCAAATCATACTCTCATGTTTTACACTTGCTACAGTTTACTTCCATGTTGTTTCTTAATCAAATAGCAAAGTCAAAACTAAGTCATGTAATTCACTGACACATCTTAAGTAAGAAATAGCATGTATAATACGTGTGTACACACATATGGAATAATGAAAATTCAACATTGTCACACAGAAAATCAATGTGAAACAGTCATTTGTTTGAATATTGTACTAATTTGTCTTGTAATAAACAAAAATAGACATCCTGTGATAGTAAACTTATAGATAGATAAGAAATCCTCATAAAAGTAGGACTTAGAAAGTGAAAAAAAAAAAACCTGGATTCATAAACCCTGACACTTACATATCTAGGGTCTTTAATGACCCTATACACTTTTGGTAATTAAGTATTTATACACATTAAATTTTTTGTAATATTGCCATTTACACTATTCAGAAGATAATGGTTAAGGAATATTAAAGAGTTGTGGGCATAACTCCAAAACATACAGGGATGAAATGAGGTCCTGTGTCATTTAAGACCCGAGGTATGCATCTAAGTGTTAAACCGTCTGTTTTGCCGCTGTTCCTTTTAAGTGATAGTTCACCAATTTTTACATTTTGTCATTTACTCATTTAATCATTTGTCATACATTTAGAATGTTAGCCACAGTCACTATTCACTTTAATTGCATCTTGTTTCTATATAATAAAAGTGACTAGTGACTGAGACTAATATATTGCCTTACATCTCCTTTTGTGCTATACTGAAGACACAAAGTCATATGTGAACAGCTAATTATTACAGCATTCATTTTTTGGGGGTGAATTATCCCTTTAAAACATGCTAATGATATACCAATGAACTCTGTAATGATTTCCTAACATCTTTTATATGTGAAATGAGTGATGCTGTACTGCACCATCCCTCAATAATAACTGCAAAGACAGTATTAATATTGTGCAGAATAATGCCACACAAACTGTTAAAGCTAGGCGGAAATTATTTGGGACCTTGGTAGACGTAGAGTTATCATGTGGGCTGGGTTGAAGAGGTAGATTTGTGTAGTGAACATCGGAGTATGTCTACATAGTAGACTGAAGTCTAGTTTCAAAAGAGCAAGGGAAATAATCTTCTTATTATGGCACCTTTACGGTTATTCAACAGAAGACTCAAGACACACCTTTTGAAGACACCTACTCTAGAATGCAATATGCCTGGGCTTGTTATCTTATTCAGAGAATCTTCATGGTATGCACGTATATGGTATAATGGCATTCAGGCAGTATTTTAGTGGCATTCATTCCATTCATGTTGGTTGTATTTGTTTTTTCGTAAATGTCTTTTGCAAAAAGTGTCTGCTAAGAACGTAAATGTCAAATAAAGATATTCATGGGATATTTCGCGTTTCAATTGATACAAATATTGTTTCAAATTTTAGATTATTATAAATGCAGCTCATGTGAGGAATACATTGAGTAAAGTATAAATGTGTAATTTAGGACTAGAGAAATGTGTATCCATGTTTGTAGGTTCGAACAGCAATGGAGGCCAGAATAGGCATAGACATGAAAGACTACAAAGAATACATTGACAATGAAATGATGGTCACAATGGCTCAGATGGACAAACCCTCCAGAATCTTGGACTACCTTTACTTGGTGAGTGGTGGCATTTGTGTACTATTTCATCCACTATACTATTCGAAAACTAAAGAGTAATTTACGTTTTTTTTTTTTTCAAAGGGTTCAGAATGGAATGCTGCCAACTTTGAAGAACTGCAAAAGAACAAGTACATACATTTATTTTTATCCTATTAAACAAATCTATTCTGCCGCAGACGGTTATAAAATAATTTTATTATTTTAATTTTTTGATAGTGTGGGCTACATCCTGAATGTTACCATGGAGATTGACAACTTTTTCCCACAATCCTTCACCTATATGAATATTAGAGTTTACGATGTGGAGTCGACAGACCTACTCGCACACTGGAACAGCACTTACACGTTCATCGATGAAGCAAGGTGCTCGTTTTCTTCACCTAGTTTCATAAATGGCATGCATCCAGTTTTTCTGTTTGCAGACTTACCTATCTTAAACAATTGTCTGTAAAGGCATCAGTTTACACATAGACGAACAGACGGTATGAAATTCTTATTCTCCTATAAAGTAGTAATTTAGAGAATGTCTGCTGTGAGGCCTACATTTAATTAAGTTTTTACCCTTTTCAACATAACTGTCTAATGCTCATGTTTTATGTTTTATCATTGTTATTTATTTATAAATTTGTTTTGTACCGACAATAATACAGGAAGCGTGGACAGGCCGTACTCGTGCATTGTAAGATGGGCGTCTCTCGTTCTGCCTCTACAGTAATCGCATTTGTGATGAAGCAGCAGGGCTGGACTTTAGATCATGCTCTAAACTACGTCAGAGAACGACGGCCTATAGTGCAGCCAAACGAAGGGTTCCTCAAACAGCTGCAAACTTATAGCGGAATCCTTAATGCCAGGTAACACTTTCCACCTTGTCTCAATGGCAGTTCAAGTCAAATTATTGTTAGTCAGCCATGTATGTACACAAGGGCACAGAAACTGAAACTCACACCCATCTCAAACAGCCACTGCCATACATTATATCTATTAAAGCCTCCCTATAAAGTTATTGAATATACATTCAGAATGGCACACAATATTATATATATATTTCTGTGATGATAAATAGACACCACTCACTAAAAGTTGCACAACAGTGACAACAGTGTACATTTATGTGTTTGGAAAACACATTTATCCAAAGCAATGTACAGTGGATTTCATGTATGTATTTTGCCCATATTTGTATTCTCTGAGAATCAAACCCATGACCTTAACAATAACATACAGTGTTCCTATTGTTCAACTGGTAGAGCATGGCACTAGCAACACCAGCCATGTAGCATACTATTGTTTGAAATGTTAGTAGCACTTTACAATAAGGTTCCATAATGCATGAGGCATCATGTACTAATAATGAACAATTTATTTTTACAGCATTTATTAATCGTTGTTAATGCTAGTTGCTAAAAATACCATTCATTGTTAGTTCATGTTAACTAATGTTGTTAACAAATGTAACCTTATTGTAAAGTGTTACCGAAATGTTTATGTTTATTCTTTCACATGCTATTTTAAAAATAGTCAAGAGTTTATAGTGTAATATGCTAGAATTGCATTCCAAACATAGCAAGAGTTTTGTGAGTGGTCTTCTACGTTTCTTTCAGTAAACAGCGCCACAGTGCCCTCTGGAGGAGGAAGTCCAAACCAGACGTCCGTCAGCCATCTGTTCATAACACACCAGCCACAGAAAGCAGGCATGAACAGAAAGAGGAAGAAGAGGAGGAAGAATTGGAAAGCCCAGAAGAAGAAGAAAGCAGTGAGGAGGAGGAGGAAACGGATGTAAGAGAATACTTCATATAACACTCCTCACAGTTGATGCATTTTCAGAGTCTCTTTAGTTTCTAAATAAGCTTGACCAAAAGTAAAAGTGTTTTACCATCAATGCTGTTTTACTAAACTATTATTATTATAACTTTGTATAATGTCTACCAGACAGTCAAGACATTTTTATTTGTATAGCACTTTACACAACACACATAATTTCAAAGCAGCTTTACAAGAAATCATGCATGAACAAAAAAAAAAAAAAAGAATTAAAGAGAGAACAAAAGATTTAGTGCTGATTTAGATTTATTTAGTGCTGACCCAGTTAGTACAGTAATTCAGATTTGTACTTGCAGATTACATACAGTATAAATATATAAATACAAAATAAATAAATCTGGCACATAAAAATGCATTGCTAAATAAAATGTAAATTTTAAAAGCTAGAAGTTATGTACTTTTAATGAAAATCCATGTGAGCTATAAATGAATAAACAACTTGATGAAAACAATCACATTTAATGCAAAACATTGCTAATTTGTTTATAATATTCAATCCATTCTAAGTGATTATTCCAAGACTATCACAACTCAGTCTCACAATTTCAACAAAACATTGTCTAAGTTAGCCAGCAAGATTCATTTATCTTGGTGTCATATTTAAATCAGCAGAATTTAAAAATGTATTTCAATACATCACAGCAATCCAAATGTTTAAGTTTGCAATTCATAAACTCACATGTACATGATCAATGAATGTGAGACGTAATGACAATGCTGCACTGGCCTAATAGGGCACATGGCAGTTCTATCAACTGGCCCTAATCTCCCTTATACTGTTGAAAATGTTCGTTATTTATTCCTGTCTTTCTCATTCACACAGGTCTTTGATGAGCAGCTGGATGAGAGTGTTCCTGACATGCCTGTGTTAGAGACGGCCACAACAAACCCACTTATTACTGTACAAGATAGTGATAAGGTTAGACCAGTCAGACACCAACTATTTGAATTCATCAAACTCATGTTAAAGGGATAGTTCACCCAACAATTATCTCATCATATACTCACCCTCATGCCTTCACAGATGTGTATGACTTTCTTTCTTTTGCTGATCACAAATACAGATTTTTAGAAGAATGTCTCAGCTCTGTAGGTCCAAACAATGCAAATGAATGTTGAACAAAACTTTGTAGCTCTAAAAAGCACATAAAAGCAGAATAAAATTAACCCATAAGACTCCAGTGGTTTAATATATGTCTTCTGCAGCGATCCAATCGGTTTTGGGTGAGAACAGAAAAACTTTTTTTCACTGTACATCTTGCCATTGCAGTCTCTTGGCACGATAATGATTTCAAGCTTGTAACAATTCCTAGTGCTTGACGCATTCACAGAGTGCTTGATTGCGCTAGGAAGTGTAAACGAGCTTGAAATCATGATTGCCAAGGAGACTGCTGATGTCAAGATGTACAGTGAAAAAGGAGTTATATTTTGGACTGTTCTCACCCAAAACTGATTGGATCATTTCAGGAGACATGGATTAAACCACTGGAGTTTTATGGATTAATTTTTGCAGCCTTTATTTGCTTTTTGGAGCTTCAAAGTTTTGGTCACCATTCACTTGCATTGTATGGGCCTGAGATATTCTTTTAAAAATCTTTGTTTGTGTTAAGGATGGCCCGATACCATTTTTTTCAAACCGATACGAGTATGAGTATTTACATTTGTGTTCTTGCCGATACCGAGTACCGATACCGATATTTCTACTGCAAAAGTAACTATAGGCTCCCAGAAAAGAAGACAGAAGACTATTTTAGAACACAGGTTAGAAGACTGTTTTTATTTTCTTCTCTGCTTGTTTTAACAAGTCTAAAAATAAAAAATAATGAGTAAAATAATAAATGTAGGCAATTTATTTCAAATCAAAAATAAATTATATATATTAATTGTAAACAAAAAAACAAAAAGCCTCAACACTGGCACTGTCTTCACAACTGACAAAATATCAATAAAACGTATTGTACAGTCAACACCGTCAACTCAACAATATATCAATGAAACTATTTGACACCGTCTCCAGCTTTCAATTTAACAAAATTTCAATGTAACTGTTGCGTAGTCTCAATTAAACATTTACATATTTAAATTAAACAACAATTAAACTATTTGGCACATGTGACCGTTCCCAGGTTTCAATTAAACAAACATTTCAGTCAGCAATGTGATCTGAACTAGCTTAGGTACTTTTTGCGAGAATGAAAGGCAGGTTCTTTTTGATGAACAAAATCATCTCTGCATGATCAGCTGTGATTCTGTTTCTGCTTTCATTCACAATATGTGACACTGAGCTGAACAGCCTTTCACTGTCAACACTACTGCATGGTGCTGAGAGGTATCTGGGTGCCATTTTGGCCAGAGTAGGGAACCACACTTCGTAAACTGCCCAGTATTGTAGTGGTTTGTCTTCTCGAGAAATTGTGGGCTCCCCTAGGTATGTCTCTAATTGTGCAGTAGAACCTACTTGAGCTCTGTTTAGCAAGACTGGTGCTTGCTCATCTGCTATTTCATCAAATAAACTGTCCAGGCTGCTGCTTGCCTGGTCCCTGCGTGATTTTCTGGCAGGAGGTCCGTGCAGGTCATGATCCTTCTCTTCTCCAGACGACCTCAACAGCTCACGCATCAGCATCTCCTTGGCATTTGCAGAAGTGTTGGTGTTAGAGAAAAAAAGATTTTTATACCTATAACAGAGGGAGAAAAAAAATTATCTTATCTGACAATAGGTATGTTTGCCTGAATATATGATACCACTTTGGCTATTAAAATAACATAGCCTAATCAAATAATTTATTAAATGAAAAACTAAAATTTACTTTTCAACTCGCTAACTAATGCAAACACACAGACACACACACACACACACAGACCTACCTGGGGTCGAGTAGAGTAGCGATGCTGTAGAGGGGTTGTTCTTCCACATCAGAAAATCGCCTCCTGACAGCTGCAGCTAAGGTCCGTTTCATAGTTTTGATGTCATGGTCATCGTCGGTCTCTCTAGACAGAAATCTCTGCAGTACAGTGACAGCAGGAATCACATCTGCTGCACTAGCATCAGAAGAGCTAACTTTTCGTGTTAACTCCTCAAACGGACCCAGAACAGTCACAATCTTCTCCAGCAGTGCCCACTGGTGAGCCGTGAGATTATCAGGGAGTTCATATTCGGACACAAAAATTCCGAGAGCCCGTTTCTGCTCAATCAGGGACTGGATCATGTAAAATGTACTATTCCAGCGGGTCTGTACGTCCTGCTGTAGTCGTTTTGCAGGCTGACCGATCTCTAACTGAATGTCTTCGAGGCAGGAGTAGACTAGAGGAGAATGATTGAAATGGCCAACGATTTTGCGTCCGATAGCCAATGCATCAGCAACACTTCTCTGTGATAAAATGCCCTCGTGGACCACCAGCTCGAGAGTGTGAGCGGCACAAGGTAGGCTGGGGAGTCCAGCATCATTCATGCCCTTAATCATATTTTTAGCGTTGTCTCGTAGCACAACGTGGACAGAGGTTTTCGGAATGCACCAGGTCTGAAGCATCCCATCGAACGCACCTGGTCTGAAGCATCCCATCGAACGCACCTGCTATGGCTCGGCTGGTGTGCGAGCCCCGGAACGGCTTTGCTTGTAAGGTGGTTTGGCGAAGAGTAAAGTCGTCATCAGTCCACTGCACAGTTAAACTGAGCAGAGTCATTGGGCAGACCCTGCTTGACCAAATATCAGTTGTAAAACTGAAGGCCGAAACGTCACGCAACAGGCCACTGACGTGCTTTTTTACCTCATGAAACACTTTCGGTAGCATAGCGTCTGTAATGTAATGGCGACTGGGAATTTCATATCGCGGCTCTAGTATGCCAAGAAGATGTCGAAATCCTATATTTTCAACAGCCGACAATGGCTGGTCATCAAGTGCAATAAAGTATGCAATTCCCTCTGTTATTTTTAGTGCCCGTGGATTATCTCTGGACATCTTCTCGCGCTTCTGTAAAACCTGTGTTAATGTTGGCTGCTGAGTTGCTTTAGCTTTTCTAAACTGTGTGTATTCAGCGCTATGATGCGTCTTCAGATGTTTAATTAGGTTGCTGGTGTTAAACGATGTACTTTCTTTCCCTCCTCTCGACACCTTAGCTGAACATAACTTACAGTCTGCCTTGCTGTTGTCATTATCCCTTATCTTGAAATGAGCCCAAACCGCCAACATTATACTTTCCTATGGCTCAGTTCACCTCGACAAAGCACTCGCGGCGGCCAGTTTCGTGTCGCAAAATGTACGTGGTATCGGCACTTTTTTATGAGTATGAGTACATGAGGACAGTATCGGCCCGATCCCCGATGCCAGTATCGGTATCAGGCCATCCCTAATTTGTGTTCTGCAGAAGAAAAAAAGTTGTATACAACTGGGATGGCTTGAGGGTGAGCAAATTACAGAATTTTCAGTTTTATTCCTTTAAAGCATACAAGACAAGCAAAGTCTCTCTTGACCTGCTGGACAGTCCATTTTAAAGGCGTTTCATATGTTTCATGCAACTCTTGTTACTTTGTAAATAATGTTTGTGTAAAATAAATATTGACTTGGGTTAGGTTTTTAACTTCTAAAACCCTCTCTCCTAGGTGTCTTCAAGCCCCAGCAGAAGTGGTAGGATGGATCTGTTTTCTCTTATGCAGTCTATACAGCTTGATGATGAGGACAGAGGAATCGATAAAGAGGTGAGAGAAAGAGAGTCTGGATATAATGTAAGATAGATGTATTTTTTCCACTGGTAAAACTAAGTGAACATACATGCAAACGTCCCATATGTATAACTGAAGTATTCCTGTTGTTTAGATCCCTTTCGGTCAGAGGCATTCTCCTGCACAGCGAAGGCGGAGCCACAGACGAAGGGAACTGACACATCAAAAAGCACATGTAGATGTTTCACCTGATCCAAGTAGCAGACAGGCACAGAACAAAAAACCTGATGAAATGGGTCTGTGAAGCTCTTAAAGGGATAGTTCACCCAAAAATCTGATGTTTTGGGTGAATGTTGCTCCGAACCCATATGACTTTCTTTCTTCTGGGGAATGCAAATGAAGATATTGGGCACTGTTTTACTGTTCGCTTCACTTCGTTTCCATACATTGAAAGTGAATGGTGACTGAGACTGGGATTCTGCCTAACATCTCCTTTTGTGTTCAACAGAAAAAAGGTCATACAGGGTTGGAACAGCATGAGGGTGAGTACATGATGACAGAATATTCAACTTTTTAGTGAATTATCTCTTTAAGAAAGGGTTGTGTTAAGGAAAATGGAGGATGAGGAAAAGAAACAAAAATAGGGATACTAAAATATAGGACAAATTTGCACACAAACCTCATTCTTCTGATTGTATCAGTCCAAGAGTCATAGCACAAAAAACACTTGACTTGACAATAAAAATGAGGGAAAATAATTCCTTAAATCAAGTCTTTTAGGTTAATTCACATGGAGAAAACTAAAAATATATATATATATATCATATATTTTCCATCACCTGTCCATCTACCCCAAAACTCATAAACTGGTCAGTTGCAGTTGGATTATTGAAAAATAACTACAATAGCTGGTTTACTTCAGCCACCCCTTTTAAAGTGAGTATTACTGTAATATATGAACTGTTTTATTTAGGGCAGCAATTTTGTTGTTACCTTTTTAAATGTCACCTTGTGCCTTTCTCTGTATCCTTTGCACCTTCATGCTGAGCCATAAAATTAAAAAAGTTTATTTCACAGATTTCAGTATGGTATTATTAGTGTTTAAGACATTTCCTTGGCTGTTATCTCTCATGTCATTCTACTTGAAACACAAAAGATTGCTCTCTCTTACGGAATTATTGTTTTGTGTCATTTTCAATAAATACATAAGTGTGATCTCCCCAATCCTAGTGAGCTCACTCATTTTAGGTTTCCTATGCAATAATCTATTCATCTTTATAGCTGTTTCCTCTTCATGAATGTGAAGCTTTATGCTGTCTATTTAGAGCTTGCTGGATGGTAAAGTGTTTTTAGAGAAAGCAATCAAGGATTGAACCTTGAGCTCCAAACTTGGAGCTACTTACACATATTTTTTAAATTAGACAGATGTGGTCTAAAATGTAATATATATTGAACCTGCACAAAATTCAGGAGATAAAACCAGAGAATTTTCTTAAAAACATGCCACAGTTGATATGTGACTTACTGTAATCAGTCTCTGCCGTCTTATTTAATCATTCTGCATGCCACACTTCTATTGCTTCAGTGCCTTTGATTTAGATAGGTGGACCAGAATAACTACATAATTTGTTGGTTTTAATATACTTGCAGTTCTAACACAAATAACTCCTACATGTGTCCTTAGTTATATGAGTAGTCGATTTGTTTTCTCATCAGCACCTGTGCATGATGTCCTATTTAAGTATTGGACTGTATGCATGCTCTTTGTACTGTATGTGAGCTTGTCTTTGTAAAGCACGTTTCCTTAATATATGTACAATGAATATCTGTATCTGCTGTAAAACACATTTGTTGAAATGTTTATACTGTTCTCGCACAAAGTGCCATTGTTGTAAAACCAAAGTTATGTTGTGGAATGTTCTTAGAATCGATGCACCACTGGCTTGCAGTTACTTCCCACATGAACAAATTAATCTTACATATGTGTATTAGTGGTAATGACTGATGGAGCCCACGGCCTGCAAAGTGCTGATTTTCTTTATGTGTCAAACGTACAATGTGCCACGCCTTATCAACTGAAGTAACCGTGATATGTTTTGTTCTGATTTTACCCAAACTTCCATTGTTGGTCTCAGATGGTGATACATATCAAAGTTGCTATTGCTTTTTTTTTTTCTATTTATGATCTGAAAATGTATCTTTTTAATTTGATATACAAGGTTGTCTGTGCTATAAAAATAAAAAAATAATTTACAATGGGTAATTTGAGATATGTCTAATTCATGCACAGATTTTGCTTTCACAATAGTTTGGTTAAGAAAGGTATTGTCCGGTGAACCATTGACAGAGAAGTGTCCATATGTTACTTCTATTACTAATAATGCTACTGTAAAATGATACTTAAACTGGCGTTTTACAGATACTGCTGGATATAACCATAGCTAGGTATGTTTTTTTCCATGAATATTTCTGTAGCTGTTGATCTGGGAATTCCACACACAACAGTCTCTAGAGTTTACTCAGAATGGTGCCAAAAACATAAAGTGAGTGGCAGATCTGTGAACAGAAATGCCTTGATAGTGTTCCTAATAAAGTCTCAGTATATATATATATACACACACACACACACACACACACACACACACTACCGGTCAAAAGTTTTGAAACACTTGCCTGAAATTTTTCTCAATATCTTAAAAATCTTTTGATCTGAAGGCATATGATTAAATGTTTGAAATTCGTTTTGTAGACAAAAATATAATTGTGCCATCACATTCATTTATTTAATTATAAAACTAAAATGTTATAAAAAAATAAAATAAAATTTTGAAATTGATGACTTGGACCAAATAAAGAAAAGCAGCCAATAAGTGCCCAACATAGAGGGGAACTCCTTCAATACGGTTTAAAAACGTCCCAGGGTGAAACCTCAAGAAGTTGGTTGAGAAAATGTCAAGAGTACATGTCTATAAATTCTAGGCAAAGGGTGACTACTTTAAACAAAATCCAAAATAAATCAAAACTGTGTTATATTTTAGCATCTTCAGTCACAACATAATTCCCATAGTTCCATTTATGTTATTCCATAGTTTTGATGACTTTACTATTATTCTACAATGTGGAGAAAAAAATTTATAATAAAGAATAAATGTTTCAAAATGTTGACCGGTAGTAAATACACACACGCACACACACACACACACACACACACACACACACACACACACACACACACACACACACACACACACACACACATACATACGAAATATAATCCAAACTGGCAATCAGGGCTGGACTGGTAATCTGGCATACAGGGCATTTCCTTGTATGCCGAAGGGGCCGTGTTAAGCTAAAATGAGCTGTCGCAATATGCAGAAATGTCAACAAGTTTTGGGCCAGTTGACATGTAAAATCCGGGCCGATTTATCTTCCCAGTCTAGCCCTGCTGGCAATACGAAGATAAAATGCATAAAAATGTAATATCTTCTGTGCTAGGAATCATTAATCCATAATGGACTCAATGACCACACGGTTTGAATGTAAAAACATAGTTATATTTACAGACAAAATGTCACATTTTAAGACAGTAGTAGTAAAAAATGTTTGCAAAATTTAAAGACATTTTCGTCTTGGTTCACAAAGTGCAACACCACCCTTTTTCATTGCTGTCCAGAATGTCTGATTCTATAGTGGGGGAAAAAAATTATTAGTTCAAGCATTTACGCCATTAACAGTACCTCAATGTATTAGAATGTAAAAAGCGTAATTTAATACAATAACTTACTGCATTGGAGCGAAAATTTCCACGGTACCTCTCAATAAAAAACTCTTGTGACGCCTGCTTCACGACACAGCTGGGCAAGCACCTCATCTACGGCCTGGCAAGATGCAACTGACCGCGTGGAGCCCAGTTCTTGCTTCAAAGCCCACTCCTTTGTGAAGCAAGAGAGTACAGGAACAATCGAGTCATTTGAGAACACCTCAGCTGTGACATGTTGCTGCGATCGACTGAACACAAACCTGAGGAAAGTGAGGTTATAGAACCAAGAGTACTATTTACTGTGGATGACATACAGATATAATTCGGCCCTATATTATCTGCAATTTATCTGCAGACAATATTACATAACTCCAGTTGCAGTGTTAAATGCATGAGTCCTTCAGCGTTTACAAGTTCATCATTTGTTCATGCTTCTAATCCATTTATAACCCTACAGGATTTTTAATGATTTCAAACATGTTCAATATTTTGATACACTAGAAATGCACACAAACCTATAATAATACTGTCTAGAGGGCCACACAGCCTCGATCCTTTACTGCAAGGGCCATCTGTTCCAAGTTCCTACGGTTTCGGTTGACAAATGTTTTATTGATGTCTTCATTATCACTAACCACCGGGTCTGGCTCAGGTGCTGTCCGACTGTATTTCTGAGCTGCTGGGAAGAGACAATCAAAATGAACATCATGTTCTAATTAAACCTACAGATCCCTTGAGAGGTTTCAGCCCTGTGATGTTGTGTTGCATTTGCTCAGTATACAAATCACTTCTGATTTAGAGTGGAGCAGACTCGACTTTTAAACTGAAGTATGTTATTTCTACAATACTAGTGCCACCGAATGGAATTGCAAAAATAAACAATGTTTTCACAACAGATAGCCCCCCCCCCTCCCCCCCAACTAATGCCATTGGTTGAAAAACATTGTTGGGCAAAAAAACATTGTTTTTTTTAATGAACCAATGAATGGCTTACTTATAGTTGTTTCTTCATATTAAGCTGGGATAGAAGAAAATATTTTAACACTGAAAAGTTACATACAGGTGAAACTCGAAAAATTAGAATATCGTGCAAAAGTTCATTAATTTCAGTAATTCAACTTAAATGGTGAAACTAATATATTATATAGACTCATTACAAGCAAATTAAGATATTTCAAGCCTTTATTTGATATAATTTTGATGATTATGGCTTACAGCTTATGAAAACCCCAAATTCAGAATCTCAGAAAATTAGAATATTACATGAAATCAATAAAAAAAAAGGATTTTAAATACAGAAATGTCGGCCCTCTGAAAAGTATAATCATGCATATGTACTCAGTACTTGGTTTGGGCCCATTTTGCATTAATTACTGCCTCAATGCGGCGTGGCATGGATGCTATCAGCCTGTGGCAATGCTGAGATGTTATGGAAGACCAAGATGCCTCAATAGCGGCCTTCAGCTCTTCTGCATTGTTTGGTCTCATGTCTCTCATCTTTCTCTTGGCAATGCCCCATAGATTCTCTATGGGGTTCAGGTCAGGCGAGTTTTCTGGCCAATCAAGCACAGTAATACCATGGTCATTGAACCAGGTTTTGGTACTTTTGGCAGTGTGGGCAGGTGCCAAGTCCTGCTGGAAAATGAAGTCAGCATCTCCATAAAGCTTGTCTGCTGAAGGAAGCATGAAGTGCTCTAAAATGTCCCGGTAGACGGCTGCGTTGACTCTGGACTTAATAAAGCACAGTGGACCAACACCAGCCGATGACATGGCTCCCCAAACCAACACAGACTGTGGAAACTTCACACTGGACTTCAAGCATCTTGGATTGTGTGCCTCTCCATTCTTCCTCCAGACTCTGGGACCTTGGTTTCCAAATGAGATGCAAAATTTGCTCTCATCAGAAAAGAGGACTTTGGACCACTGAGCAACAGACCAGTTATTTTTTTCTTTAGCCCAGGTAAGACGTTTGACATTTGAAGCCCATGTCCAGGACCCGTCTGTGTGTGGTGGCTCTTGATGCAGTAACTCCAGCCTCAGTCCACTCCTTGTGAAGCTCCCCCACACATTTGAATGGCCTTTTCCTGACAATCCTCTCCAGGCTACGGTCATCCCTTTTTTGTGCACCTTTTTCTTCCACACTTTTCCCTTCCACTTAACTTTCTATTAATGTGCTTTGATACAGCACTTTGAGAACATCCAACTTCTTTTGCAATTACCTTTTGAGGCTTTCGCTCCTTGTGGAGGGTGTCAATGATGGTTTTCTGCACAACTGTCAGGCCAGCAGTCTTCCCCATGATTGTGTATTCAACTGAACCAGACTGAGAGACCATTTAAAGGCTCAGGAACCCTTTGCAGGTGTTTAGCTGATTAGAGTATGACACTTTGAGCCTACAATACTGAACCTTTTCACAATATTCTAATTTTATGAGATTCTGAATTTGGGGTTTTCATAAGCTGTAAGCCATAATCATCTAAATTATATCAAATAAAGGCTTGAAATATCTTACTTTGCTTGTAATGAGTCTATATAATATATTAGTTTCACCTTTTAAGTTGAATTACTGAAATTAATGAACTTTTGCACGATATTCTAATTTTTCGAGTTTCACCTGTACTTCAGCTTTAAGTTAAGACCGTATGCTTTTATTCTGGATACTTTTTGATCTGATAGCTAACTTAGAAATGGTAATATTTTATATTCTTTGTAGGTGATTACTACATGTAGTCTTGAATTTAAACATCATCCGACACTAGATCAGAGTTTCCTACTTATTTTCTGCCCAATGTGTTGCTGCTATTTGAAATCCCCTTGTTTCAGGGATTTTTAAATCTGCAGTCTCACCTTAAAGAAAATTCCGGGTTCCATACAAGTTAAGTTTAATCTACACCATTTGTGGCAAAATGCTTATTACCACAAAAAAATATTTTGACTCATCCCTCCTTTAAAAAAACAAAAATCGAGGTTACAGTGATCTATTCATTTACAATAGAAGTGAATGGGTTTAAAGGCAGAAATGTGAAGCGTATACGTTTATAAATAGCCTACACTTGCATTCATTCTGTTAAAACTCATGTATTATTTTAAATGAAAAGTTGTTTAAATCATCTTTTATATAGTGATTTTATGGTTTGTTGACATCACATTGTCAAGGCAAAAGAAAAGTTGTAAAATCGGCCCTGAATATTTATTTAAACTTAAATGTGTGAAATGTGTATTAGATAACAAGAGGTCAGAGAATATACACTGAATATCTTAATTATGTGGTCTTAATTAAAGAGATGGATCAACCCAGCTCCTCACAAATCATGACCAATTCAAATAGTGAAAGCAAAATGTGAAAACAATAAATTGTGGCTATACAGCAGGGCCTAGAAGATACACTTTAGTTTACAGTATGCATTCATTTGGTAACCGTGATGTTGATAAATAAGTCAATAGACAAGTTGCCGAATGCTCGTCTTAGCAAACCCAGAAGGCTAATTTAAGTTACAAATGTATTTCTGTCACCTGTAATGAATCAAATACGTGCATGCATAAGTAAATGAATAAAGTTTTATAGCATGTACTTACATGACTGCAATGAATCCACACAGATGCTGTTGATCTCTGACATTGAACTAGCAGCGCACGAACACTACGGCAAACATCACTAAACAAAGCCATTCATAAGCTTTAAAAACGCCTCAAAATCTGGCGACAAATCTATTTTAGGATTTCTGCACATATAGAGATATCATCACTTTTGGTGTATTATTTAAAACGGTTCACCACTCTACAGTGCGCGGTCGTGTCTAGAAGGGATCCCTCTCTCGTTAATCTCGCGAGATTCTTACACAGCGTTCTTTTGAAGTCGCTCAGCATCGAGGAGCGCTCGTAAAATATAATTTTAAATGATATGTTTTAATTATCAATTCAAGCTATAAAATAAATATTTCCCATAATAAATGTTATAACTTAAGCTCTACTATTTTCGGTCCTGAGATTTTGTTGATCGCTGGAGAAGTAGGCTATCAAATTGTCTGACTGTGTGGTGAAGTGGAAACATTTCGGCTCTTGTTAAACCCCAGGGGCTAGTCTACTAAAATGCAGCATCCGCTCTTCATTGGACGTATATCTTGAGTGTGACATTTGTTTGCAATATTCCACAGGGTTTGTTACATTTCCCAAAGATAAAAGTCTTTATCCAGAATGACAGAATCTGTTAATGTCAATTACAAATCTCAATAACTATGATGGGCATTCCGGCTCTTTTCAGTGAGCCGGCTCGTTCGGCTCAGTTCACCAAAAAGAGCCGGCTCTTTTGACTCGGCTCTTTAAAAATAAAATCAGTTTTGTATTTTTTCAAGTCAAGCAGTTTGCGATAGTTGTTAATTGGGGTTAAAACAATACAATTGTTAAATTATTTAATGAAATAGGACTACTCTACCTTAACCACAATGTATTTGAAAATGCATTTGGTTTGTTATGAATGCTATTAAACATTTGCATTTAAAATATAACTTTTCTTTTTTTATGAGGGCCGCGATCGTCTGTGTTCCGCTACTCCTTTCGGTCCTTGAATAACGTAGATATAACGTGCGAGTAAGGGCAGCCGGTGGACATTCACTTGCCCTCCTAGGGTATATGCCCCCTGTGAGTTGGTGACCTACGCAGACTGCGTAGTATACGTGTAGGGAGCGGCGGTACTGATAATATAATATTGCACCATATCAAAGAAAAATAAATAACAATTAGCAAAACTACAGCATCCCACAAATTTAAATAAATGTAAAAAAAAAAAAAAAAAAAAAAAAAAGAAGGATGCTAATTCACATGCGCATTTAAAGTATAACTTTATTTATAATGTATATAAAAGTGCAGATATGAATGTAACAATTCGAAACGAATTCAATCTGAACAACATAATAATTTGGCTCCGCCCTCCCTCACGCATCTTTGGTTCATTGGTTGCCACTGTGTGTCTGATTGACAGAACAACATGTCGGGCTGTTAGTCGAGACAGTCACAACGAATGTGTGTGTGTGCTTGATCATTTAGGTCTACATTCTTTTATTTCTTTTTTCGTTCTTTGACATTTGTATTTCTAGTTAATTATATTCATTTAAATATTTTAATTCTTCATATCTTAATTATTTTTGTATATCGTTATTAATAGATTCTGATATGCGGAGCCGCCTCCCAATGTTAACATATGAGCCGAGAGCCGACTCGTTCGCGAACGAACCATCACTAATAATAGACGGTGGGCCGAGGGGAGATTTCGTGTTTTCAGACGATCTCTGGGGATGGATTACCCAGTTTTTTATATATAACCACTACAATTCTCAACAAAGCAAATAAAAATTGTTGCCACTCACATACTTTGCACATTACTATAATATCGGTAACTTTCTCCAGGTTATTTTCCCGGCGAATAGAGCAGGCGGCTATGTGTGGGGTCCGACATGCATGACGTTTTTGTTGCCTTCATCCAATAGCGTGCGTGGGAAAGTGTCGGTGTCGCGTTTGTCAACACACTGGCCCGCTGATATGAAGTTGCTGTCTGTGCACATCTTTTCGAGAAGTGCTTTTAGCCCAGGAAAGATTGAACTTGTTAACTCATTTTGCCCACTTATGCTACATATTCAGTTTGACACAAAATGTGAATGTAGAGGTAACGTTATGCATTTTCACTGTTTTTATTTTGTTACCATCTTTTGTCATACGATGTCCTGTCATTTCGTTGTAATCTTTAATACATATACCGTTCTGATTTCACACATTTGATCCATGGTATTGCTTGGAAACACAACATTATAAAAACCATAGGCTATAACGTTAAAATAGCCTAAACATAAAGTTATGAAACTTCACTTTGCCCTCAGCCAAAACGATTTGCCAAGGAACAAATTATAGATTGAGACCAAAGATCGCCCTAGATATACACAAGACGAATTATATCTCATGTTTAACCACTAGACATCAGATCCAGCGGCAAACGTCAGAAGCACTAGCCGAGGTAATGCTGTTCCAGGTGGGGTACATGAGCGCTGAGCGCCTGGATCTCTCACTCCGAAAACGACAGATCAAAATTTTAAATAGGCTCTATCTTTATGAATAAACCATAGATTTGAGCTTTAGACAACTACATTGTCGACTGAAAAACTATTTCTGTACTATTGTACATTTCATGACACAATAACAGTAGTATTTTGAAATTTCGAATTATTTACTAATTATATAATGGCCAAATACAACCAGAAACAAATGTTCAGTCTTGCTTGTGAAAGGTAATTCCTCGAGACCCGTTTTCAATTGTGTGGCGATTTGTACAGCCCCAAGCAGCACACGAAACAAATTTTTCTCAATTCCCGGTATGAAAGTTATGGGAAAGTTGCCCTCCGCAATGTGGCGGCACCTTTGACGTACGCTCCAGCGGGCAATTGGGTGTCTATGTATTTATATCTATGATAAAAACGAGCCAGACAATACTCTTTTTCCCGCACATTTTTACTGTGGAAGAAATGGCAAAAACATGAAGTGCTGCATGCATATATGTGAGGGAAATGGACCCACCATTCCCTTCACAGACATAAGTTGGGAGAAATTTATTAAATCGGTGTTTCTGTGGAAAGACCTTGAATGCAGAGAAAGTCTTATAGCAGAAGAGGCAGTACAGGCATACAAGTTACAAAGCCAGGAACCTACAAACCAGTTCGTCAAACCAGCTAACATTGGCTACCACAGGGAGTGCTACAGCCATTTCACAAATATCACGAAGATAGAACGAGCACAAAGGAGAAGAGAGAAGGCAGTATTAGTTGAAGAAACTGCAAATGAAGGTTGGTATTATATTGTATAGACAGGAGGTGCAGTAAAAGACATACAGTGCAGTATTATATTGTATAGATAGGTGGTGCAGTTTAAGACATTCGGTACTGTGTAGACAGTAGTATACATTTAAGAAAGTAGTATGTTTTACAGTAATATAAATTACATAAATGTGCATAATAGATCATAATAGAAATGGATATGCAGTATGAACAAACACATACAGTTATGTGCAGTGTAGTAGCAGTAACAGTATAATAGTACAAATAATATAGTTATATACAGTAATATTGTGTCCTTGAGCAAGGCACTTAACTCCAGGTTGTTCCGGGGGGGATTGTCCCTGTAATAATTGCACTGTAAGTCGCTTTGTACAAAAACGTCTGCCAAATGCTTCCAGTACAATGCATTATTTGCAAACATGAGAAGTACAAGGTTTGGACACACAGCAGGAAAAGGGTAAAAGAAAAACTAACACAGTGTGAAACACTCCATGCCGGGAAATTGCTTCTCGCCGCTTAAGGGAGAAGTCTCTCCTTCTCCATATCCAAGACAGGGACTTGGTGGCTAGTGAAGCACGGTATCACTTCACCTGCTATCGAGATTATACCCGGTACCTGACCACACAAAAAAATGAGAACAGAAACAAACATATATGAAAATGGATACAAGCACTTCTGCAAAACAGTCATTGAGGAGAGGCTTTTAAAACACAGCGAAGTGCTTCGACTGTCAAAGCTGAATTTGCTATTCAAAAAAACTGTGGAAGAAACGGAGGGAGTGAACATTGCAGCTTATAAGGCACATTCACTTAAGGCAAGACTTCAAAAGTCTCATCACTTCTTGAAATTCCTGAAGGCATCCACAAGCTATCTTGTATATGTGGACAATCTGTCAGCTGATGAGATTGTGCATGAAGTTGCAGTCTCCTCTGCTTCCTCCTCATCTGAAGAAAGTGAAGGAGAAATGACAAGTCAACACAAATGATTCTCGGGTGTTATATCATGCAGCAATGATACTCAAAGAAATCACACAAAAGACATCAAAAAGATCACCAAATGGCCTCCCACAGCAGGTGACCTCACACTGGAAAATGCCCTGACTGTAGAGCCTCACCAACTTTTTAACTTTATTGCATGGACATCAGGAATGTCATTACAACCATCAGATGAACGTGTTGATGTCACTTCAGAGGACAGCAGAAAGATAGTATCCACTTGTTAGCTAGTTAGCCAGCTGAAACTACCCTACTTAAAACGATACCAACGAGACTCTTGCATTCATTTTAATTCCAAAATCTAAACCAAGCTAATCTCATATATATATATATATATATATATATCATACGATCTCTTGCGATCGTATGCAGGAGATTAGCTTGGTTTAGATTTTAGAATTAAAATGAAGGATGCATTAATCTAATAGTAATGTCGTAGTTTTGGTTCAGAGCTGTGACCTAACGTTACACATGCTAGCTACTGCTAGCCAGCTGAAACCACCCTACTTAAAATGACACTACCGAGACGCTTACATACGTTTGAACAACACAGTGTACAAAACATTTTTTTTTTTATAGATATCATATTCTAATTAAATGAATACTTACAATCACAAAAACAATGTCCTTGGCGATGGTCACTGTGCTGCCGCCGCAGATGCTGCTCGTGTCTGACAGCTGCATCATCCGTGTAACAGCTGTTCTAAATAAGCTACATCTGATTGGTTAATAATAATCCTATGTCAGTATCTTGCCACGCTATTGGCTCGACTGATATAGTAGGCAACCGCGTTTGCCTGTATATTTACGGTCGTGCATTATGATTTCGGGGGAAACTGTGCAATAAATGGGAGTGGCAACACTTTTCATATCGTTGAGAATAAAACAACCGTCCCAACTTTACAAATTCAGGTTCTCCCACCAATGGGGATCATCCATTTCGAAAAGTAAAGCAGATACGGGCCCTCGGCCCACCATCTATAACAGTCTAAGGTTTAAAGTAATTTGCCTTAATATGAACTTATGTCAAAATATACACTATCCGAGAAACATGCTAGGCCTATATGAGATTTCAAGAAGACACCAGGTTTTCTTAATAATAAGGAGTCAGAGGCAATTTTCTAAGTGTAAATAGCAACATCGTTGCACTAAGTGCAAATATTGTTAGACAGATAGGCTACTATTTGCACCTTTAATTAAATACTAACAGGGCATCACTAAAGTGTGTTTATTTCGAGTCCCACCCACAGACACCCTACACCCATCACTGCGAGGAAATCAACCTTTATTAATTTTATTTATTATAGCATTAAAGTATTAAAATATTAAGAGTGGAGACAGGAAACAGGATGGAGAAAACTGGGTCAAAATGAGGACCAGAACCCAAGTAATCCTCATGGCAAAAGCACATTCATAACATTAGCACACTAAGACATTACAGAGACACTTGAAGAGCAGTTTGTCTTTGTTTCCACAATACTATTTCAGTGCAAATAGCCACAATAGGCCTATGTGGAAGGTATTTATACATAGTGTAAGTAGTCACTCAGTGTTAATTATAATAATAATAATATTCATAATAATGTTAGATTGTTGATAATATTGAAGTTTCTAATGCCTTCCATCATTAATAAGCTGAGATGAGAACAACAAAAAGCACAAGCGAAAGCATCGTAACCGAATGCGCATGCGCGAAAAATTGACGAGAAAGGGATCCCTTCTAGACACGACCACAGTGCGCCGCCATCTTGATGGATTAATTGTCACCTGAAATGTGTTCCGTGGGGAAGCGTTCTGACGTCGTATAAGTTCCGCTTAAAAATCCTAAATAAGAACAAAGCGACAAAAATAACGACGTTCACTTGATATAACATAACTGTAAGTTAAGATATATTTAAATAATGTGTTCATTATGACCCTTAAATCACTATTTATTGAAATAAATGGTAGAGATCAGATTAGCTGTCCACACGAGGGCACTACGTACTAGTACAAAGAAACATACCCAAGTAACAAAAAGTACAATGGTACTAGCATGTTTTTGGACATGAACCATTGTAATACCGTGGTATTAAGTAAGTTGGCTTTGAGTAGAATACCATGTAAATACCATAATACATGAAGAAGTTACCCTAATAGAGTAGCCTACATCACCAGATGTCTGATGCATGTTTATGATTTAGAATGTTAGTGAATCTGATTTTAAGATGTTTAAGATGATTTTAATTCGATTGTGATGCTTTACAGAGGGAAATATCTAAAAGAGACATCTCGGAGGTGTACGTATGTTATCTGGATAATCATCCAGTATCATCACAGTTAGTAATCTAAGTAGGGCCTACATCTCCGAGATGTCTGTTTTAGATAGTTTCATCTGAAAAACATCAGATTATAATTAACATGTGCTAAACATCTTTTAAAAAAAATCTGATTTACAAACATTTTAAATTACAAATGCCTCAGAGACATTATTATTACTACTTATGTGTAATTGAGATCCAAGAAGAAACGTTTTATAGATGTATTGCAGATAGGCAAACAACTTATATACGTATTCCAGATGCAAGCACACTTATAAAATGGATGTCTATTTGTGCTATCATGTGCTATCAGGGATGGTACTTCACTGTGCCATGCTACCATCACAGCACTAATAGTAATTTACATGAACAATTTAAACAAACTCTATAGCCCATCAGGTTATTCATCAGTAAGACAGCTTGTTGAATATGAACATGTCCTTGACACAGTATTGAAAATTGTAATTTGAATTAAATCTAAGTTAAGCACAAAAATATGCTTGTTTTAATAATAAGTCAAAATAGTGATATTTTCTTCACTTTAGTGATTATAATTTGTGATGAACAAAGATGAAATACAGCCTTACACCTGCTGGTAAAGTTATTTTAAAGTAGCCCTACATAGTTCACATCAAATTTTATTTTTCTTTAAAAATCTCCTCAGTTTATTACAGCCCACTCCTATGTGTTCAGGCAGTAGTGGGCTGACCTCTAGACATTAATGCATTTTCTGCATGGCTTGCCAGTTTAATTTGGCCAATTTATTTGTGCTGCACTTTTAGCATGCTGTGAAGAGGCAGCAACCCTAGATAAAATAAATGGTACTCTAGGCAAATGAACAAGCATACATCTGTAACTAAAATCCTTGCTCTCAGCAAGAACTACAAACTACTAATGGTGAGCACTTTACCCATGAGACCCTTAAGCAGTGGCGTAGCCAAGGGTGGGCTGGTGGGCTTTTTATCCTTTTCACACATCAATGGAGATGATTAATCAAAGAACATTACTTTATTGTAGATTAATTTATGTAAGCTAACACTCTGAGCTATTGATTTTTTACCAGGGGGATATACTACAACCTAAAGAGCCTTTCAGAAGACCAAAGACAAATCTTTACATACTGTACATTCAAAATGAAATTAAATATAACCCTTGCTATTGCTGTAATATTCAGTGCCTCAAGTTGAAATAAAAGAATAGAATGAAACGTTCCAGGTCAATATCCTGGACATGGTGTGTGTATGTATCCAGAAGGCTATTAATTTGCACAAGCACAAACCTTGTCTGCTACCTCCTCTGCAGCTTCATATTGACAGTCAGTGCTCAAACTGAAAATCAATGGGCTTATTAGATACATCAAATGTCAAGGCTGGTACAGTACTAAAGACTGTTGGATATAACCTTTTTTGTTTTCCTCAAATTCTTTGGAGCCAAGGAAAAAATATAGTTTTAAAAACATGGCAGACATGTTTTTGCATAAAAGTTTATCATAAAATGTCAGGTTGAGTTCATTGGCTACATCTAGACTTCATTTCTTGTTATTTCAAACATTTCACCACTCATCTAAGAGGCTTTTCTTATGAACAAACACTTTCTTTCTTACTATCTCACACTATATTACATTCTCAAAACACAAGTCTACCAATATAAATCAACTTGATTCAATATATTTAACAAGAATAACTGTGAGATAAACAGCACACTGTTAACCACAACTTCAGGTTGACATCAATTGAGAGAATAAGAGCACATCATGCCCTAAATGTTCTGCATGTAAATAAGATTAAAGCAGACACATTTTTGTGTACATGAACATAATGAGATTTGTGGTAAACTGGTCTTATTTTTCACTTATCCACTTATCTTTATATTTATATTTATTACATGCACATAATTTATGTTGCTCAAGACATGGTCACAGTAAAGGAAAAATTGATAACGAAAAAGAGACGTGAATGAGCCTGGCTGCAAAACAGAAGTAACACTTATTTCAGAATGTGTTGGAGACGTGTTGCTATGCAACAGGGATTCCAGAACGGTTACCCAGACATGGTTTGACTGTGTAGATGATGGTGTGGGTGAGGAAAAAAGTGACACAGCATCCCACATCACCACATTCACCTTAGCTCTGTAGAAAATGTCAGTGTGCACAACTACACACTATTTTAATTTTGAATAGAGTTGTGATATGCTCAGATCACCAAAACATGTTTGCCCCCACACTATTTCAGTATTTAAGTATAAAAACCCTTATGGTTTACACAGTTTCAACATTCAAAGGTGAAGCTGTTCATTGAACATCAGCACTATTTTCAGTTAGAACCTAAAAAGCAGACAACTACTGACATCTATACAACATTTAGTTCCGGTCCTTGAATCTGATTGGATGAGAGGAGTTCCAAGAACTAACAGCATAAGCACTCAGACACTTTACTGTTTGTCTCATTCCGCTTGTGTTCATGGAATTCCAAACTAACATGTAAGAACAGTAGACGAGTGAGGGCAGTGCAGATGAACAAATGTTATATTCATCCCTGTGATATTAAAGATTTAAACCAGCAGGTGGTGACTAAAGGCCATCTTGTGTGTGTTATTAACAAGTTGAGCTGATGTTGACAAACCGTGTGTCATCAGCAAGTGTACTCTGAAGTACTCTGTAGTCTCTCACTCCATGATCACTTGGATTACTTCTACACTATAGCTGAGAAATCTGAATCAGAATCATCTTTATTGCCAAGTACGCTTACACATTCAAGGAAATTCTCTAGTTGACCAGAACTTCCAGTGCACAGCAATACAAAAACAGCAGTAAGACATAGATAATGATACAAAAAAATAAAAAATAATTATAAACACATGTACACACACACACACATATATAGATACACATATACACATACATGGTGCAATTCTAATACAAATCTGTTATCTGTTATGTACAGTGCAATTTTTATTTTAA
This sequence comes from Xyrauchen texanus, assembly GCF_025860055.1. Taxonomy (NCBI): domain Eukaryota; kingdom Metazoa; phylum Chordata; class Actinopteri; order Cypriniformes; family Catostomidae; genus Xyrauchen; species Xyrauchen texanus. The sequence goes on along the minus strand of NC_068294.1, from coordinate 24,813,310 downwards.
TTTTTTCCTAAGGAATGAAATGGCAGAAATGGCAGAAGAGTTAGATGTGTTGGATAAATATAAAAAAGATTAAACAGTGTATTGCATATAATTGCTGCTCAATGGGGCAAAATTAACTGGTCATGAGATGAATAACCTGAGGGAAAAAAGTGTTCCTGTGCCTGATTGTTCTTGTGCTCAGAGCTCTGAAGCGTCGGCCAGAAGGCAACAGTTCAAAAAGGTAGTGAGCTGGGTGAGTGGGGTCTAAAGTGATTTTTCTAGCCTTTTTCCTCACTCTGGAAGTGTATAGTCCTCTGTCCTTTGTAGTCTTCTGATGTCTGATTTCGTAGCTGAACCAAACCAGACAGTTATTGAAGTGCAGAGGACAGACTCAATGACTGCTGAGTAGAACTGTTTCAGCAGCACCTGTGGCAGGTTGAACTTCCTCAGCTGGCGAAGGAAGTAGTAGTTGGTGTTCCTCCTAGTATACAATCATCTCCACCGTTTTGAGTGTGTTCAGCTCAAGGTTGTATATATCAATGTAGTTATCACAGTAAAGGTAAACCTGTGGTTCCTTAAAAACGTTCATACATTAGGTTGATTGAATTAACAGAATAACATGTGAAGATTATTATAATTTTTTTTAATTATGCACCATATGCTTGCACAAATGCACACACAGTCATTAAGTTTGTTTTCCCATGACTAGGTTACCATATTTGAATCTTTTGATCTTGATTTTGAGTCTTGATTTCACAAAGATGCAATGTTCAGTGTAACCCTAGGCTAGATATGACTTTTATTATTTATCACCCACTGTCAATATCCCCTGAGAGAATGAGAGATAGGGGAAGAGAGAGAGAGAGAGCGAGAGAAAGAGAGAGAGGAAGACTCTACATCGCTCCTCATCAGTTGTGCCTTTGATCCACCTCCAGAACTCAAGCTTTAAAAGAGAGCATTTTGGATTCTCGTTTATTGTTGCATGTTCAGTACTAACACTGGTCTGAGCAGTTCCACATCACTTTATTCTTGTGCATCATTTACTGAAAAAGATCAGCTGTGCATACCACTTCAGATTAACAGAAGCTTCTGGTATTTTCCCTTTTTTGGGGAATTCTTTTGTGTATTCTATTACATATTTTAAGTATGATTTTAAGTATTTTACTATTAGGCTGATTACCACAGATTACATTCAGAATATTGTTTAAAATCACCCTTGTTCTTCATTTTACAACCTCCCTCTGTATTACACATATAATACAGTGTAATATATTGTTTTTTCTCCAGAGAAATTAAGTGACATACTAAAATATGACCCCTATTTGTAATTTTGTGGGGGGTGGGGGGTAGAGAAGAACATGACTGCTTAAAAATGAGAGGGAGTTCTAATGAGGTAAGTGGCCACTTGTGAGGCTCCCTGTGTAGATGACCCAGTTAAGAGTTTGATCATCCAGGTGTTAGCTTGGCTGCCAAGCCAGCTGGGAGGAGAGAAGTACTTCATCAGCATCATGCCTTTGCCTTTGCACAGAGAATGCTTTTGCCCCCAATAACAATGTATGAATGTTTTTTTTTTTTTTTACAACAGACACTGTTAAATGTTGCACATTCCTCTCATAGACAGATTTGCAAAATGGCAAAGAAGTAAAATGGTCTCTGTAATTATAATACATGAAAATACAAGAAATATGACCTCATATTGGGGCTGAAATTACTATATAACTGTAGTTCAACAGCTGTAATATTAACTACTGTCAAAGTAAATATTGTAAATTATTTTACTATAAATCTCCATGGATGTGAGTACACCTGTGAAAGAACTGAAATGTAGAATTCCAAACTTTAATTGAATATAAATCATTTAATTCTTCATTTGGTATTTTTCTTATTATTTTTGAATGTTCTTTATAAAGAACAAAGTCAGGAATATGCAATACCTATACAATAAGGCTGTAGTACATGGAATGTCCACAGGGAACAATAAAAACAATTCAGAATTTCTCTTTACAATCGCCACAAACAGACCATTGGTTTCTTGACCTATATTTTATCTATTGTAATTCCATCAATTACAAGAATGTGCTAACCACTTTTTATTTGGTACATTTATTTACTGAATGAAAAAGATCATACAACTTGGATGAGACATTTAGTAATTAAATCAAAAGGTGTATGAATTAGTTGTATCTTTGTAGAGTTGCAGAGAAAAAAGTTGCTGGGGCTGTAATGTTGGCTCTGACAATGTGCCATAAGGCCCAATAAATAACTTTGCACTTAAATGTCCTTCACTGAGGTCCAGCCAACAACAAATCATCTGCATTCATCTCATTGAAACATTGAGAGCTCAATATTCCCCTGAAACAAAGGCACTAAATTTAGCACATGAGCAGAGGTGGGTAGAGTTGCCAAAAACTGTTCTCAAATAAAAGCACAATTACTTAAAAAAATTATTACTCAAGTAGAAGTAAAAGTTCTAACATAAATAATTACTTTAAGTAAGAAAGTATCCAATTAAAGGTTTACTCAAGTAGTCAAGTTAAGTCAAGTGGTTTTTATTGTCGTTCAACCATATACAGTTAGTACAGTACACAGCAAAACGAGACAAAGTTCCTCCAGGACCATGGTGCTACATAAAAACAACATAGGACAAACCCAGAACCACATGAGACTACAGGTGAAACTCGAAAAATTTGAATATCGTGCAAAAGTTAATTAATTTCAGTAATTCAACTTAAAAGGTGAAACTAATATATTATATAGACTCATTACACGCAAAGTAAGATATTTCAATTCTTTATTTGATATAATTTTGATGATTATGGCTTACAGCTTATGAAAACCCCAAATTCAGAATCTCAGAAAATTAGAATATTAGCCTTCGAAGAAAGTAGAGACGCTGCTGGGCTTTCTTGCTAATAGAGCTGGTGTTGAGGGACCAGGTGAGGTTCTCTGCCAGGTGAACACCAAGGAATTTGGTGCACTTGACGATCTCCACAGAGGAGCCGTTGATGTTCAGTGGAGAGTGGACACTCTGTGCTCTCCTAAAGTCAACAACCATCTCTTTTGTTTTGTCCACATTCAGAGACAGGTTGTTGGCTCTACACGAGTCTGTTTGCTGCTGCACCTATTCTCTGTATGCCGACCTGTCGTTCTTGCTGATGAGACCCACCACGATCGTGTCATCGTCGATCTTGATGATGTGGTTCGAGCTGTGCATTGCTGCACAGTCGTGAGTCAGCAGAGTGAACAGCAGTGGACCGAGCAAGTAGTGAGTAACTCGTTACTTTCACAAATGACATAATATATGTTAACTCCCCTATATATTCCATTACATTATATGCAATGAACAAGTATTACAGAATTATTATTATTATTATTCATGGGAATTCTGTCATCATTCACCATCATGTTGTTCCAAACCCATATGACTTTCTTTCTTCCATGCAACACAATGTAGATATTAGACCAAGCCACTATTTACTTTCAGTTCATTTCTTTACCCCCAATATTTTAAAAGTGAATGGTGTCAGTCCCTAACGTTCTGTCTAACATATTTTGTGTTCCACATAATGCAAAACATCACAGTGGTTTGGAACAACATGAGGGTAGGGAAATGATGACAGAATATTAAATTATGGCTGAGCTTTAAAGGGATAGTGTGGCAGCGGGGGCGTGGTCAAGCGAACGTCCGGGAGAGAAAGCGGTAAGGGCGCTTGTACCTGAGCTAAATTATGTCTAACACCTGTCTCTAATATCAGTGAGCAAGGGGAGAGCGGCATAAGAGAGCAGCCACAGAGCCTCCAGTAGAGAGAGAGAGAGTCAGAGAACCAGATAAGCCAACCCAATGCACCTATAGTCATTGTGCATACTGTATCAAAGAAAACGACAATTAAAGCCTCACCTGTATTTCCGAAGCCTTGTTTCCTGTGTCCTCCTTCCCTACTTGAAGACAAGTCTTACAGATAGTTTACCTAAAAATGAAAATTATCTCATCATTTACTCACCCTCATGCCATCCCAGATGTGTATGACTTCCTTTCTTCTGCAGAACACAAATTAAGATTTTTACAAGAATGTTTTAGCTCTGTAGGCCATAATTGTGGTGCTCCAAAAAGCACATAAAGGCAGCATAAAAGTAATCCATAAGACTCCAGTAGTTAAATCCATATCTTCTGAAGTAATATGATAGGTGTGGGTTAGAAACAGATCAATATTTGCCATTTTTTGCTAGACAGCATGGGCAAAATGCAGAGAATGTGAATCACCAAAAACACAAGATGAATGTGAAGGTGAGCTGTTTCTCTTTTTCTCATCCACACCTATCACATCGCTTCTGAAGATATTGATTTACTGTAATTTTATGGATTCATTTTATGCTTATTTATGTGATTTTGTTTTGCTTTAAAATGATGCCACCATTGACTTGCATTGTATGGACCTACAGAGCTGAGACATTCTTCTAAAAAACTTAATTTGATTTTAGCAGATGAAAGAAGGTTATACACATTTGGGATGGCATTTGGGTGAGTAAATAATGAGAATTGAAATTTTTGGATGAACTATCCCTTTAAGACCTCTTGTCAGATCTGGATGAATTTGTCAGTAAGAGAGGTTTGGAAGCATTTCTAGTGAAAACGTTAAAATGTCCCACAAGGACATTATATATAATGCTGAAATATAAAACAAAGCAAGATCATGCTTTAGTAATGCCTTCTTTCGCTATTTCATAGTGAAATTTCACTACTATTTCATCGATATTTCAGTGTAGTTACAGCTTTCAGAGTCAAAATAATTTAGATCATTAGTTCTGTACAGCAGTACAGATACTCTCTAAATGCAGATTATGCAGCCTAGGATGTGGGCACCAACCCTGGTCATGGAACACTCACTGTGTCTGAAACCACACCCTATCCACTATATAGTGCACTATTTAGAGTGTCCGCCATTTTGTAGGATTGTCTGAATTCTGAGTGAGCCACTCATTCTTTACTTTTGTTCACTCATTATTACCCACAATACACTCTAATTTCGAGTGTACATTTGATGTACACTCTGTGGCAGGGCGGAGGGCGGGGCCGGGTCGTGATACTACACACCGGTCCCGTATTAGGCTAATTATGCCTCTGTGAGGTTTAAAGGCTGACTGCAGAGGGCCGTGCGGGAGAGAGAGATCGTTAGCGGACATGCCCCGCCCTCCGCCCTGCCACACACTCGAAGACAGGTTAATTGCCCACAATCCACCACGGGGAAGACGTACGAGCTGGGAGTTTACTGCTTCCTTCACTCCTGCAATGTTTTCTTTCATGCTGAATGTATTAAATTACTTTTTGACAAATCATTACTTGATTAAAATAACATAACATATAGATAGGCAAAACATACAGATACATTTTAAAATGTACTCTTTATTTGATCAAATGTGTTTACTCTTTATATTAACGGTATATATAAAAAATGACAAACAGAATAAAGATTTATTGTATTAATATATTATTTAATAAGAATAACAAGTAAGGCCCAAATATTTTAAAAGTTCATATGTGATGTTGTTCCTGTGACAGCCCCAGAGATCCGATGCTTTGTGTATACGTCAGCGTCCGAATTCACTCACTCATTTTGTTCACTCACTGCTGAAATATAGTGCACTAACTGCCATTCACTATATAGGAAATAGTGAATGAGTGAACAATTTCAGACACAGCCACTCTATTTGCCATTCGATCGCCTAGCGCCCACACATCTCTCATGCACGTGCCCCATGCACCTCTCTGTGCATGCGCAGAAATGCTGTCTGTTCGCACTCCAGTTGTCAATCACACGAACAGCAGAGCCAAGGCATTTGTTTACACTTAACTTGGATGTTTACATGGATTTATAGTTAATCCGCCTGAAGTAGCTGCTATAGTTTCCAGTACCCCCACGACAGCATGTGGTAAATGTGTAAATACAGATGATGTGGGACACGGGACAAAGCACACTTATATATTGCTGCACTGATTTAAAAATGTACTCTTAAAAACTGTTGTCATTAGAGCCCATTTACCTAATCACCCTGAAAATTACCATCACATTCACATAACCCGCATTAGCATTAGAGCCAAAACTTAAATTGAAGCTGTGATTTGAAAGCTTTGAAATATCAGCTTGTCTTGGCTGATGAAACTTTTCTTTTTTTCACTGTGCGGCGCAAAGAAAGTGTTTCACTTTGAAGAGTTTGATGCTGCAGCACTGATGACTTGAGTGACAGGTCCACTCTCGTAAAAGTTCCATTCAGTAATCTCTCAATAAATTAAGCATTCATTAAAATTAAACCCAGTAATGTAACGACAGGAACGCCGTTCTAAATTCATTACAAATTTAATTGAGTGAGAGTAAGAAGTACCCACTTTTAAACCTACTCTAAAAGTAACCCCCCAACCCAAAAAAAAGTTACTCAAGTAAACAGAGTAACAGTGTAAATGTAGTGCGTTACTACCCACCTCTGCACATGAGCAGCTCAAAGATGTGCAAAAGAGCTATTTAGTTTTTAGTCCTAAAACTCAAAAGTAGCATTAGCATTGATCCTTCCCTCACAAAAAATCTAGACTCACAAACTTGCCACAATTTCCCTTTCATTATTTTCACATGCAAATGATCTTGTGATTCGCTGTAAAGGTTTGCCAGAAGTTTGGAGCTCTTTGCCGGTAGTGGTGAATTAAAAGTTTGTCAAATTTGTGGCAAGTTTGCAACAACTTTCCAGCAGGTTTGCTAGAACTCTCACATTTTGTAAGGGATGGGTTCTACATTTTTGAAACTTAATTGTTCTACAACATAAAGTAGACAGTCATGCCTCAAACATAAATTGTGAAGCCTTGTGTACTAGAAAAACATTAAGTCACAATGGTAGATCTAACAAGCTAATGCTAATTTTTATCAAACATTCTGCACTAGTTTTAACCCTGATAGCACACGTACAGTAGGTGTCTTTGAGACGTTTATGATTTAGAATGTTTGTAAATCTGAACTTTTTATGATGTTTATCAGATGTTAATAAGAGTGTGCTGCTTTCCAGATGAAACACCTTTAAACAGACATATTGGAGATGTACTTGTGCTATCACATTTAGCAATGCAACATGTTAACAATTAAAAACATTTTTTTTAAAGGAAACAATGTCTTCAAAATTCACTTTTGCAGTATGGCTGTGTGTAATTTCTGTTGTAGTACGAAACACGAAAATCTCTTCAAGTAATGATAACCAAAAATCTTATTGTACTTGAAAATTGAAAACCACTATTCGGGTCATTCTTCATTTGTGGTGGCAAGTGGTGTCCCTCTACTTTACAACAGTTGAAATGAACTTTAAATACCAATAAATTATAAAATGTTTTCATTTTTGTATTCTGTAGGATAAACACAATTTGTGCACTATTAATAGATAATTTTTAGTTTTAAAATACATATTTAATTGAGTTTGAGAGATTGCATTTATAACAAAATATGTATGTTCCCACCATATCTCAGAGAGATATCATGGAATTTAATTACAACAATATAACATTTTTAACAAAAAAAGTGGTTATATTATGAATATAGTTTTTATTTAACATGTACAATTATATTAAATTGTTTTAAAAAATACATATTTTGTAATATTCACGAAAAAAGTAGTGTTCCCCAAATTCATGTCTGTGGTGTTACATCAATGGATGTCAGCCCCTTTAAGAAAAGGGGAAATCTGTTTGGACTACTTCCTGTGTGTAAAGGTCATTGCAGGTGCTGGTTGATCTGAGGGGTGCATGGTGAGTACATTCTTTCTTATTCATTTTCTTAAAGTTAGCTAAATTCCTGACAATTTCATGTGTCGCACTTTATTAGTGTCTGTGGTGTTATGTTGATAACTTGCAGATTTTACATATTTTAATAAAAAATTTGATAAATGCATACTTATTAATATTTCTAGAATGTCCTCTGATCTTGAAATCATCATGATGGCAGCCTCCATTTTAGAAAAGTCTGGATTTAGGCTAATTTTTCTGTGGTGTTACTGTCTGTGGTGTCACTGTCTTTCCTGGTAACACCACAGACTCTTTAGTAACTCCACAGACAATATACCAGTAATGTTGTATTTTTAAATACAATTTCTACCTTTTGTCCACTGTACCTTTCAAGAAAGGGTTTTCCACAACCACCTGGAACTTCTTCAAATCCAAACTTTTATTTGTTAAACCTTTTATGCAATATTATGTCTGTGGTGTTATATTACGTCTGTGGTGTTACTTCAAAACGTATCTGACATTTCTTTCCTTCAGAACCATTTAATCTTATAATTTAATGTTTTTAGACTGTAAAATGGTTTTAATATTTTAGAAGAAAGACTATAAAAGGTAGCACAGACCATTTTTCCTGCCTTTTTTATGTATATACAATTTTTTTTTTTAAAAAGAAACAACTCTTCTTTGGCAAAAATAGGGGACAAGATGAACAATTAAACATTTATTTCAAAAAATGATATTTAAATTATCAATGAAACTGAGTCCTTAAAGTAATGTATTTATTTATTAATTATTACCTAAAGTTGCATATGCCTGTTTATTTAGAATAAATCAAAATTTTACTTCAAATATTGGTAACACCATAGACATAAGTGGTTGTTTCACCAGTGTTTGATTCAAATTATTTAAAAATCTAAACGTTATTAAGCTTCAATTTTAATTGATATAGAATATTAAACTAATTTGAAATGCATAGCAATACATTTTATTAAAAGAAAACAAACAAGCATTTTTACAATTTCTGCCTCTCATTTGCCACCCCAATTGAAGAATGACCCATTCTTAAAAACCATTGGAAATTCCTGAGGGAACACAAGGCAAATTAGTCTTCCCGGTTGGCCTACACGTACCTGCTCTGTAGATCCAGCTGGATCATAATGTTGATAGAAATTCATAGTGTTATACTGCAGAGATGACAGAGAAAATCTGAAATACATGATAAAAAAATTGCTTCTAGAAATGTTGCTGAGGCTGGTGCCTTACTTCAGTTCCACATCCCCGCAAATAAAGAAGGCGAGCATATCTGTTGTAAAGGTTGTGTAACAATACTGCCACTAAAATAGCCAGTAGCTGTAAAGTACAGCCTTGGCAGGAAGAGTGAAATAAAGCCTTTCATTATAGAACTCCATTATCCAGACTGCCTGATCAATCTCTCCAGGGCAGGGGCATAGAGACAGGAGTGTCAATTCTTTCAAAAGCAGTGCAGGCAAACAAAAGATATATTCAATGCATTTTGAAATCCTTTCCAGTTATTAAACACAAATGAATTAATATGTATAGCAGGCACTTGGATTTTAAAAGGATTTAAGAGAAGAAAGCATCAAAACTAACACTGTCTGTGCTTTAATATAAAATAAAAATTTTCCTAATCTGAATTTATTTGTATAAACCCGAGAAATAAGTGTCCCACACCGCACACTTCTGCACTTTTCTACTGCATTTTGCAGTGTAAGATGTACGTAGAGTATACAGAGCCTTCATTACAGGGACAATCCCCCCGGAGCAACCTGGAGTTAAGTGCCTTGCTCAAGGACACAATGGTTGTGACTGTGGGGATCGAACTGACAACCTTCTGCTTAACAGTTCAGTGATTTAGCCCACTACGCCACCACCACTCTACATGATGAACAAGCTCTTTCTGAACTTTTAATTTGGAAATCCATTTATATATTTTTTTATGTGCAAGTGAATGCCATATGCCAAATATATATGTTGAGTGTTTATTTGATTACACAAAGGGCTAAGAACGTATCCTATATTTAATTAGAGTGGTCTCATGATGTGCTGCATTGTATCAGGGGTGGTTCTAGAAGCCTGTCCCAATCCCCATGTGTCCCCCTACTCACAGACCCTTCCTGGTTGGACGATATAACACTCACACTTTTGAATTTTAAAACTGCTTGTTTCATCCTGGTCTAATTCATATGTAATGTGTACCACTTTATTTCCCAGCAGGAACTAAATGGTTGCCACAGTATCTGTGGCCAAAGACAAACACAAATTGACCTGCTGTTTATAAAACATGATAGATCATTCTCTCTAAGAAATTAATATGGCTGCGCATACTTGACAAACTGCCCAGTCTAGATGCTAAGATGAGGTTACTAATGATAATCAAATGAGAGGTCATAAAGACTATAGAGAAATACAAAGCTGACAAATAAAGAGTAAAGCTTCCATCATCAAGTGACATTAATAGCTAATTGTAAACTAATTGTATTTGTAAAGATAAAGTACTTATAGTGTGTCAGTTACTTTCCTTTGGTACCACACCCAAACTCCACCAGAATTATTAGGCATTTCCCCACTGCAGTGAAACAGTTTGTATTAAATCAATAAAAAACATACTACTTTTGATGCTAATAGTCAATTCATATAAACATATTTATGAACTTTGAGTATTTAGTCTGAACTGAAATTCAGAGAATATTGTCTATACTCAGTGAGATATACAACTGTGATATGTACTGCAATTGTGTTATTTTATAGAGTAGGGCAGCTCTAACACCTCCAATCCGGTTTCATTGTCTCCAGGTTTGAGGACTCCAGAGAAACCATTTGCCTAGGGATATATATAAGATGAGTTTGTTTTGGCATAAATAATGTTGTCTTTACACGATATCAGAATTATTGTAAATACGAGTTTTACATATAAGTTGCACATGAACAACCCCTCACATCCTAATTACAATTGGGAAACTCCAAGTTAATTTTGATACCAGAGTTTCTGAGTCAGGAGGAGTTGTAAACTTTCAACATGGCAGAGTAAAGTACAGCTTCTGCAGAAAATGAATTTTTTTTTTTTTTTCATTTTTCTAAATACAGCTAATTGTTAATGCTTGTAGAATCAGTCATATTCTTTTATGTATGTCAGCAGCCATTTGATGCATGTTGTATATTTTCTCACCATGAAAATAGCTTATATTTGATGAACATTCCATTATCGTCAGCAAGCTAACTAAGAAATATGTATTATGGTGTGACTGGTGTCAAAATAAAAGTTCCTCAAGAAAAGTGCATAAAGGAACCTGGTGTCATCCATGTTTCCTGTTCTTTCAGACAACAAAGCACTTGAACGCGATATACTCGTAAAATACCTATCTGAAGTGGGAAGTATAATTCCGATAGCACAAGAAGGCAGTATAAGACTAGCACAGTAGTATGTCATTTCCAATTCATCCATACTTTTTACACCCTGCACTGGGAATGTTTACATGCTGCTTTTAAAAAAAGAAATGAAAATGTAACATTGTTTATGTGGTGTGTGTTTTGACTGTCTGTTGTTGAAGATCTGATTGAATTCCATGACCAAATTGTGCACAAATCCATGTACAGGATTCACATACTTTTTCCAGAAATATAGAGTTATGAAAACTATTGCATAAAAAAGAAGACAGAAATGCCAATCAAAATGAGTTCAGATATTGTGTTATGAGGATTGTGCTGAAAAGAACACATCTTCTTGCTTAAGCTGGGTTCACTGCTGCCTTTGAAGCGGAATCATTCATCTCAGGCTGAAGACAGAGGAGCCAAGAGCCGCAGGCGGCTAACTTGCCTCTTAAAGCTCTAATCATACCTTGGATGTTCTCTTTGCAGCATTTTAAGGGAAAAATATAATTAGGAGGATTGCAATGACACAGGGCTGGTAATTATAGGTAATCAAGATTTAACAGGCAACTTATTTTTTACAGCAAAAGCTAAATAATCCCTCTGAAATTCGAATAACCACAGAAATTATTTAAAGGGTTAAATGCATTGAATTTTCCAATTGTTATGCAAGTTATGTGATGTCAGATTATGTAATGTAGACTCAGATATTACAACTTACAACTTCATAATTTTACTCCAAGCTACATCAAGCAATCGGCTTGATATTGTCTATAGACATGATCATAAACATTGTGCATAATGTAATTGCCCTGTTGTTATGAATTACTTAGAGAGATTACAGCATATTCAAACATACAGATAGCTTACAATATTCCTGTTTGTGCCATACAAAAACTGCTTGGCAAATAAATCTTGTGTTGCATACTCGGAAGTGTTAGTTTTGCATACCTTCTTCCTTTCATGGCAAGCCCTTGGATGTGTGTTGCAAGGGATGCCTTATTTCCATAGCAACACTATCTTAGAGCAGACGGGAAGGTTGGCATGAGAGAAATGAGAGTGGGTGTGTCTATCTAGACAATTCTGAGATAAAAGGATAGTTCAATCAAGGGAATTTTTATATACTGACAGGGTTGGGAGGGTTACATTTGAAATGTATTCCACTACAGATTATATAATACATGCTGTAAAATGTAATTTGTAATGTTTTCCATTAGATTACTCAAGGTCAGTAACGTATTCTAAATACTTTGGATTACTTCTTTAGCACTGGTAGATTGTTTCACTTGTTTTGACTATAAAAACTGAAAAACCTAAATATCTTATGCAGTGTTGTTTCTAAAACAAGATCAATCAAATTGATGTTGTTTTAAGGATTTTTAGATATTTTTTCAGGAAAAAAATACAAAAATTATTTTAAGAATAAGATTTTTGCCCTAATATCAAAGCTCTTACTAGAAAAAATGAATTATGATCCAATGTGAATTTTCTTGATAAAATAAATATGATCGTACCTGGTAACATGTTTATGTAAAATGGCTAGAAATAGCATTTTAGCTTAGCATAATGCTGGCAATTTACCCAAGGTATATTTCTATTTCTTGTGCTCCAAACTTACTTCTCTGTCTGCTTGTATGAATGTAACACATCATAAGAAAGTGTTTCACTGCTGTTCAAATGTATTTTGGATCACATCATTTATATGTATAAATGTTTTTCATCTAAAAGCACTATATATTATATTAAACAAATGACAATAAAATGCAAAGTAATCTCTTCAGTAATCAAAACACTTTTTGTAACTGTATTCTAAATACCAATGATTTAAATTTTAACTGTAGTGGAATACAGTTACATATATTTTGTATTTTAAATACGTAATCCCATTACATGTATTTCGTTACTCCCAAACGCTGTATACTGAGCAACACAGATTTAGACACAATTTAAAAGTGCATTGAAATAGAAATTGACATTTTACAGTAAACAAATATTTTTAACCATAACCCTATGAATGCCTAACATATGGGATGGCAACGATATTGTCATTCCTTAGCTGATCTCAGTGATTCCATCATGCTTAGTTGCCTATTCTTTCTACTCCCTTTTTTTTGTCATTCTCTTTTTTATCCCAATAGTATCATCTGTGCTGTATTACTAAGTTCTGCTTTGGCAGTCACACCCGCATAGCTCAAATATTATGACAGCTTTGATCAAATTTTCTGTCTAGACGATGTGATGAATGGGTGGTCAGATTTCTTGTTGTTGCTATGCCAACATGTAAATCAAATGTCTTATTTGATCTGAAGTGTGTAAATGGTTTAATCATTAAATCTATCATGAGGGCATTCCTGTTGCCCAAATGGTAAAACATGGCATTATCAATACAAAGGTAAATTGTTGTAGTATGTCATTCAATGAATGCAGAAATTAGTACAGATATTATTAGTTTAGTAGTATGCTATTCCGAACACAGCCATCGGCAGTAATACAAAGAACTCAGCTGTGCTTAGAAAAAAGGTGTGGTTGTCGAGGGAAGCAGGGTGTGTGGATCAGTGAGTTTGTCAAGCTTCAGAGGAGGGAGAGAGACATTTTTTGGTATTTTGTAGCAGATGTTTTCTTTGGGTAAGTCTCTTTTGATCTAAATGAAAATTACTTGGGAAGAGTGGTAACTGGTTCATAGTATCAAATACAAATAGAATGAACACACACACATACAGTATGTAAGCACACACATTTTAGTGTGTTGTAAGCAGTCTGTTCCCCTGGTGACCCTTGCCTAAGAGTGCCTTTGCTTTGATCCTACTCAACCTTGGCATTGTTTGGGACTGGTTGGCATCTCTGACTCAACCATGCCAGCTGTTGGTGACTTAGAGGTCTGTTGAAGGAAAGAAAAAAAAATGAATATCAGATGTCATAGATGCTTTGTCTTTGAACAGCAGGAAAATATACATTATTTTAAGGCCTTTAGAAAAGCTATAGTAAGTAAAGTTTAGCAATTAGGCAACAAACAGAATGGATAAGTAATGGTGAAAGTGAAACCAAATAGTAAATTATTACAACATTTTAGAATGTGTGCATTGCACATCTGATAAACATCTTAAAAAGATCAGATTTAAAAACATTCTAAGTCATAAACGCCTCAAAGACATCTGCTGAATGTCTTATTGACATCCGAGACATACTTATTACATACTTATAGTCATATTACAGATGAGCAAACAACATAGAAAAATACGCCTCATACGTTATGTACGTTGTTGTTTTGAAAACTTCACCTGGTGGCAAAGTCACAAAACCTTATCCTGCCCTTAGCCTTCTGACATAATCGGTTCCTGCAAAGAGACCAACAAGCGCTTGGGGCCGGTGCGGAACCAGTTTTAACATACATAATTAAACTAAAAGAACATACATAATTAAACTAAACTACTCTCTCCACATCCCTTCCCCGAGAGTCCTCCCAGAAAACTAAATAATTGCCACATTACTTAACAAATAAATCTCAAAACCTCAGCCATCTACTTACCACTTCCTCAAAAGCTGCCAGCCTCCCCATTTCCACACACCTCTCCAAAAAAGTGGGCACTCCATCTGACTTCCATCCCCTTAAAATTATTTGCCTGCCAATCGTGAGACTGGTCGGAACCCAATTTTTTATGTGAGAATCCCCCAAATTCATGACTGCCCATCATCCAAAATACAGAGTCTGGGAAAAACTTACATTTGAGTGATCAAAACATCACACATCCAACTCTGAACTTTCAACCAAAATTCTTGAATCTTAGTACATCCCCAAACATGTGGATTGTGTCTCCATTTTCTGATTGGCATTGCCAACAGGTGGGTGTGACTTTAAGACTAAGCCTATATAATTTAGAGGGGGTCTAATAGAATCTACGTAATATCTTGAATTGCATAAGGCGAACCCTTGCATCTCTAGATGCAGACTTGACATGTTTTTGAAACCTAGCCCACACCTCCTTCTTCAATACCAAGTTTAAATCTTTCTCCAATAATCTCTTGATAGAGGTTAAAGCTCTGTCCCCCAGACTCTGAATTAACAGGGAGTAATACACTGATGCCACATGACCTTTTCCAAAAGCAGCAATCACCTCTCCTAGAGTATCTGCCGCTTTACGGGGGCATGAGCTACTCCCAAAAATATTACTGAGCAGGTGGCTTAGCTGTAAATACCTATAGAGCTGAGATCTGTGAATCTCAAAGTGTTGAATCAAATTTCACTCACATATACTGTAGGTCACCGAGTGTAGTAACCCTCCTCACAATCCACTCTGACCAGCAGAAAGGGGAACTTTCAATACATGATTTTTAGCCATATGCTCAAGGCAACATGCAAATAAATGTCAGTATTAAACACTCTGGACACTTTTGTCCATATCATGTGCAAATGTGAGATAACAGAGTGTGACTTAACTACTCCGGTTAGCTTAATAGAAAGGCTTTGCAATGTCAAAATAGGGGCAATATATTCCTGTTCAATATAAAACCAGGGAGGGGCTCTCTCAGGTGGAAGCAAACAATGAGCCAAATGTCTGAGACTGAATGCATAATAATAAATCAAAATCTTAGGTAGGCCTAGCCCACCATATTCAATCGACCAATGTAACTTATTAAAATGCAATCTGGGATGTTTACAATTCCAAATTAAAGACTTAGCTAAACTATCAAATTGCTTGAAATAAGAGAGGGGGAAATCTACAGGGAGAGATTGTAACGAGTAGTTACATTTTGGAAAATAAATTATTTTAATAACATTAACCATCCCAATCGTAGATAAATGTAATGAAGCCCACATACCCACATCACTCTAAAACCTTTTAATTAAGGGGTCAAAATTAACTAACTTAATCAGACAAATTTTCTGGGAATTAAATGCCCAAATAATTAATGCCCTGTTTGGGCCACTGGAAGGCGCCTGGCTGGAAAGCCATTACTGTGCAGTACGCTGTCAGATTCTGTGGAGGCAAGGCATATATCTAGTAGGGTCAGAGACAAATAACAAAATATCATCTGCGTAAAGCAAAATCTTATGTGCCATTCCTCATGCCACCATCCCTGGAAAATCATCCTCCTTTCTTATCGTGGCTGCTAATTATTCGAGGGCAAGACAGAACAATAATGGGGAAAGAGGGCAACCTCTTGGCCTATCCAGAGTGAAATGATCTGAAATGAATCCATTTGTTAGTACCGCCGCTACTGGGTGTCTATAAAGTAACTTAATCCATCCAATAAAAGATTTTCAAACCCATATATTTCCAAAATCTTAAAAAGATAATCCCATTCTACCATATCCAAGGCCTTTTTGGGATCAATTGAGATGGCAGCGACTGGAGTCTGATCATTCGTCATAATGTTATCAATAGAGCTACAACCCTGAATCTTCTACTTTGGCGCTCACTCGAAACGAGTATGACTGTCCTCTCAGTCGGGTCATCTTATTTGTGGTTCCTATGGTGGCTGTAAAGGCCAATCCATGATCTACAGATTCTGCTGCAATGTGTGCATTGTAAGATTGAGGTGGTGTGTAGTGGTAGAGCCTTTCCCTGTTTGTCCTTGCGATGTTGCTGCTTTGCCTCTGCGGCACGGTGGAGTTCAGTTTCGTGGTGTGCTGCACCTTCCTGCACTGCTTTTCTCCAGTAGTCCCTGTTCAACGCAAGGTCCTCCCAGTCACCGGACGTGATGTTAAACTTCTTCAGGCTGGTCTTAATATTGTCCTTAAAATGTTTCTTTGGCCCACCGGGGGCTCGTTGTTCTTCTTTTAGCTTGGAGTACAGGATCTGCTTAGGGAGACGGTTGTAGGGCATGTGGATGACATGGCCTGTACATTGGAGTTGGTGCTGCATTATGATGGTAGTGATACTGGGCATATTAGTTTCTTCCAGAATGCTTCAGTTTGTGCTGTCTTCCCAATTGATCCTCAACATTTTTCTTAAGGCTCTTTGATGGAATATGTCCAGGGCTCTCAGTTGTCTGCTGTAGGTGGTCCAGGATTCCGCTCCATACAGCAGAGTTGAGAGAATCACAGCTCTGTAAACCAGGAGCTTGGTTTGAGCCCTCAGGTCTCGGTCATCAAAGACTCTTGTCTTGAGTTTGGCATAGGCTCTGCTGGCACAGCCCAGGCAATGGCTAACCTCAGAGTCTACGTATATTGGCTTTGGAAGAGAGAATGCTTCCAAGGTAGGAGAAGTGGTCCACGCTTTCCAGAGTGGTGTTATCCACTTTGATGATGGGCTGGAGTGATGGCTGGTTGGGTGGTGGTTGATACAGAACCTGAGTTTTCTTGATGTTCAAGGCCAACCCCAGGGCTCTATATGCCTTGGCAAAGGCATTAAGGATGCCCTGGAGGTCTTCAGGGAAGTGTGCTACAATGGCATTATCATCTGCGTATTGCAGCTCCCTGATGATGGTATTCTTAACTTTGCTCTTAGCTTTGAACCTGTTAAGGTTGAAGAGCCTACCGTCAGTCCTACAAAGGATTGGGATCCCCTGTGGCAACTCTTGGCCAGTGAGGTGGAGTATGGCTGCAATGAAGATGACAAATAGGGTGGGTGCAATAATACATCCCTGTTTAATCCCAGTTTGCAGTAAATGGCTCAGATTCAGAGCCAATGTTGCTGAGCACGGTGGCTGACATGCCGTCATGCAGTAGCCTCAGTACATGGATGTATTTGTCATGACATCCATGCCTTGATAGTATGCTCCACAGTGCCTGACGATCCACGAAGTCAAAGGCCTTTGTCAAGTCTATTAAGGCCATGTACAGAGGCAGTCCTTGTTCCCGACACTTTTCTTGTAGTTGGTGAGCAGAAAAGATAGACGGAAGCTGCACTGTTATTCAGGGAGTGCCTCCTCAGATAGTGGTAGCAGGCAGTTGGCGAGGACACAAGCAAGGACTTTGCCTGTTGTTGACAAGAGCGAAATGCCCCTATAGTTCCACATTCAGCCTTGTCCCCTTTCTTGAATATGGTAACAATTTGGGCATCCCGGAGCTCTGAAGGGAGCTCTTCCCTTTCCCAGATCTTGATGAGTAGATTGTGGATATAGTGCCAGAGCCTTGGTCACCCTTCCTTTAAGATCTCCACAGGGATCCCATCAGGACCAGTGGCCTTGTTGTTCCTGAGATTCCTGATGGCATTGTGAACCTCAGTTAGGGTAGGAGGTTCCCCAATGTCTTCTCTGATGGGGCTCTGTGGGATATGATCGGCAATGTCTGGCTCGGCTAAACTGTCACGGTACAGAAGTTCCTCAAAGGGCTCCTTCCAACGTGCGTTGAGTCATTAACTTTTAGAAGAGTCTGTCCATCTTTTGAGCGCAGGGGATTTAAGCTGTGATGGCTAAGGCCATAGACAGCCTTAGTGGCACTGAAAAAGTCTCTGATATCACCTGAATCTGCCAGTCTCTGGAGTTCTAGAGCCTTTTCTGTCCACCATCCCTCATCAATTTCTGAACGTCAGCCTTGGCTCTAGAGTGTGCTGTCCTTTTGGCCTCACATGTTATGTCATTTTGCCACTCTCAGAAGGCTTTTCATTTTCTGGAGATAAGTTGATATCACTGATATCTAACCAGTCCCGATGTCCCGATGTGGATTCGCATGAGCCATAGATGGTGGATTTGAGAAGGCCCCAGTGGTCTTTGATGTTGTCAGGATATTCTTGCTGAAGGCTTTCCACGAGAGCGTCCTGAAGTAGCTGCTTAGTGGCAGTTTCATTCAGGCTGTCAAGGTTCTGTCTTCGCCGGGCCTGCTTCTTCTGAATCCTCATCCTCTTTTTAAATTTGATGGACATTGTGGATCGGATAAGGTGGTGGTCTGTCCAGCAGTTGTCAGAGTCTATCATGGCCCTTATGATGTTCACATCACAGCGGTCCCTGGCTCTTACAATGACATAATCTATGAGGTGCCATTGCTTGGAGCGAGGGTGCCTCCAAGATGACTTGACATTTTTTTTCTGGCGATAGAGAGTGTTGGTTATGACGAGGTTGTGCTGAGCACACTTACTCAGCAGCAGAACTCCATTGGAGTTGATGTTACCAATGCCCTCCTTGCCAATAGTGCCCTTCCAGAGGTCTTGGTCCCGGCCTACCCTAGTATTAAAGTCTCCAAGGAGGATAATCTTGTCCTCCCTGGGGATTTTTGAAAGGGTTTCTTCCAGGCAGGCGTAGAAGGCTTCTTTTTCTTCCTCATCGGAGTCTAGGGTAGGGGAGTAAGCGCTCACTACTGTTGCTGTCTGGTTGTTGACCAAAAACAGATGGATGGTCATGAGGTGCTCGCTGATCCCGACAGGAAGTTCAGAGAGGTGGTTGACAAGCTAGTTGTTGATGGCAAATCCAACTCCATGGTTTCTAGCCTCATTGGCTGGCTTTCCTTTCCAGAAGAAAGTGTAGCCACCTTTCTCCTCCTTCAGCAGCCCTTCACCTGCCCATCGGGTTTCGGAGAGAGCCGCTATATCAATCCGGCATCCCTGCAGTTCTCTGGCAATGATAGCAGTTCGTCACTCAGGTCTATCACTGGAGGCACTGTCCATCAGAGTGTGCACATTCCAGGCTCCAAAATAAATTTTTCTTTGTTTCTGACCGCAAATGGGGTGTTCCCTCTGGACACGGTAATCCAGTCGGAGGTATGAGGCTATTTTTAGGGCACCTTTTCTAGCCCCTTCCTCTTCCATGTGGGGTAAGCAGAGCGGATCCCAAATAGGACTGCTTAGTCATGGGTGTAGCTGCCGAAGAGCTCTTCTGCCTCGTTTCAGGAGCCCAGCGACTGAATCTGACACCCATCGCCTAATGTGCCAGCTCATGACTAGGAACTTGCAGACTACACAAACCTGCCCGTCGCCACTTGCTGGTCTCCATAGGCTTTATCTGGGGTGGCATGGTGGATTCCCTTGTGGAGGACACCTGTGCGTGGCGTTGTTTAACGTGGGGAGGCTGGTGCACAGACAGCCATGTATAAATTATGTCATAACTTAATTGGTTAACCAGAATTTTGGACAATATTTTAATGTCTAGCTGGATCAGGGAAATTGGACGGTAACTCTTACACTCGCTTGGATCTTTGTCTTTTTAAGAATCAGACTGATCTGGGCTTGTGTCATGGTTGACAGAAGCTTTCCATTCTTTAATGATT
Organism: Xyrauchen texanus; assembly: GCF_025860055.1. Lineage (NCBI taxonomy): Eukaryota > Metazoa > Chordata > Actinopteri > Cypriniformes > Catostomidae > Xyrauchen > Xyrauchen texanus. The sequence goes on along the minus strand of NC_068294.1, from coordinate 24,793,052 downwards.
CCGCATAAACTTCTAACAAAAGTGGAGCCAGTTCTGTAGCATAAGATCTAAAAAACTACACCTGAACTCAAACAGTCCATGTATGGCTATGAGAGTCCCTGTGACAACTTTGGTGTCGGATTGCTCAAGACCGGTGCTTCAATAAAAATTTTATGAGACAGAATTACATAAAAGAAACTAATCTATAAAACAAACTCAAGCCAATATGCAAAATAAACACAAATAACATGTTTATTCATTCACAAAACTCTATCGAAGGTGTGTTCCTCTACAAAACAATCACCAGCTGCTAGTGGTACCAACACAAAAAAATAAAGGCTGTTCAGTTTCCTCGGACAGTCAAGAGTTTATGAGTGAAGCAGATGACTTAATCCTTTCAATGTCCTGCAAAAAATACTTCACAAAACAAACTCCAGCCAATAGGACACATAAGCACAAAGAACGAGCAGATTCATCCACAACTGTCCCGAAGGAGTGTTATTCTACAAAACAAACTCCAGCCACTAGGCAGAACCAACACACAAAGAAACAAAATGGCGCCCAGCTTCTTCAGACAGTCAAGTGTATGTTCAATGAGTCAAGCTCACATGGGGGCCACGTAAGAAACACCAAATGGCTTACTCACCCCATTGTCTCTATGAAAGGCAATGCTTGCTGTGGGCATGTCAATAATTTCCGTCCATCCTTAGTATCTATTCTCAGTTTGGCCCGGAAACATCAGTGCAAATGTGATCTTCCATTGATGTAAGTGCATTCCTTGAATCTATCACGTTTCTCTTTTGTCGAATTCGCAAAGTCTAGGAACAAGAAAATATTGTTGTTTTTCCAAGAAAGCCTTCCTTTACTCCTCGCCTTGCATAACACAAGATCTTTATCAGATGATTTCAAAAATTTGATCCCGGATTTGATCCCCAGAATTGGTCTCCCTCAGCAGATCTCTGAACCGGGACTCTGTGAGCTCTCTCAATTTCCAGCTTATGGCCTGTTATGTCGAGCAGACTTGGAAAGTGCTCGTCTAGGAATTTCACCATATTTCTCCCTTCTTCGTTCTCAAGAATTCCAACAATTCTGACATTATTTTGCTGATTACAATTCTCCAAATCCTCCAGTTTTTCCCAAATGCATTCCAAGTCTATCTTGGATTAGCCTCTAATTCCCACTTCGATGACTCCAGATAATTGATCAGTCTCTCGACATCACCGATTCTTGTAAACAACTCCATTGCAGTAAACGATCAACATATTACAGCAAGATCCACCAGGTCCGTTACGATTTTCGTCAGCATTACAGACATGCTAGCCAGTTGCCGCTTTATTTCTCCCGCTGCACTATCCAAATTGTGTCCCTGGTCTGCGGGCCTGTCTGAGGTATCATCTTGAGCATATAAGTGTCATTTAATATCTCCAGATCCTGAGGATTTTGAATTCTATGACATGTTGACTTCTTAGAACTGTTATGTAGCAGTGTGTATCAAATCTCACTGGTTTATGATACAAAAAGAATAAAAAACGAGCAAAGAGCATAGAGCTCGTCATTCACACGTCTGACCCCTACATGGTGCCACGCAACTTCATTACATTTTTATCTTAGGTCTGTTTTTTCCTATATGAGTCCATTGCCTTTTACCTGAGTTCCTATGTGAGAGCAGGTTATGCAGAGTGATGGTTGAGTTAACATAGTTTCAGAGCATGAACTTGTTCCTATTTAACAATAACCAACAGATTGTTACAGCAGAGCCCATCTGAGCCAATTGCATGCTGGAAAGGAGCAGTGGCTATCCCATAGCTGTTTTAGCCCATTTCACATGCATTCAATCCTCTCATTTATATTTTCCACCCACTTCATTTCCCCCATTTCACTCTTCTCTTGGGTTTTGGCCCTGCACTTGTTATAGTGGCTACTGTGCTTTTCCGGCAGTTTTGGTTTACAGGCAGAAAAGGACAGCATCATGTAGACATGCGAGTACTTGCCAACTCATTTTTTCTTTTTTACCTTATAGAGCACCCACAAGGAAGAGAGCTATTTTAAACTGTAGTGCTTTTCCCAGGAGTTATGCCATCAGCATGACTCTTGAAACACTAACATATTTCATCAGCAAGTGATAATGAGTATTATTACTCTGTTAATTGTTGAAAAAAGGGCACAGTCATGCTGTGTTGTGATAATTCCCAATTCTGTTTTGCAAAAATACGTTCCTTCTGAAAAAATAAATGTTCATCCTAAAGCTAAAATGTAGTAAACTGCAACATTGTATTGGTAGATTTAAGGGTGTTATAAGGGTGATTATAGCTTTTGATTAATTGTGATAAACCTTTGATTATTTCTATATTTCAGTCATGACAACTTTCTGAATAAATTCAAGGTGCTATAATGGATATGGCAAGTTGGTAGGTTTGATCTTGGCAGACTTGATCTGCTTACTCTGCTGCCGAGCAAGTACAAAGATTTTGTAATGCAGCTAGACATACACATAAACTGCTGCACAATTAAACATACATACACACATACCATCAATCCCCTTGAAACAGATCTAGAAGCAGATATAGACAAGTTTTGCCCTGGAGGAGGAGGGCTTCAGAGACAAAACTCCCACAGCACGCTGCACTGAACCCAGCGTATATGCAAACAACTGTCTAATTTAAATGTTATACAAAGAGAGTGCTAATTCTAAGAACATAATTTCTTGAATTTTTTTGCCAGCACAAAATGGAAGTGGGTGTGGTTGGGAGTGTTTGTGTGTATATGTGGTAGTATATGCCGATTACTGTGGGTGTATAGAATGTTAAGGAAGTGGTGCGAATCTCAATTTGCTGTTTTTCTGAGAACCACATCTATTCTCTGCGCAAAATCTAAATACAGTCAATTCATTTGTAGTTTGGGAATTCCATCAGCAGATGATATCAAAGATGCTGTCAATCAGTTTTAATACTAGCCATTATATTCATTATAATTTAACACAGCCTACATCCAATTAGTTCTGACAAACATTACATTTTTCATGCAAATCTTAGGAGCATGTCACAGCAATCATGCCTGACATTCAACAAGGACATACTAGGTAATGCGCAAAACAACTTAAGACACAAATGGTCCATATTTAAATTTTTTCTAATGCATTGCATTCAGTCCATTTACACTACCAAATGTTTATGAACGGGCAGTCTTCATGTATGTCGACGTTGCTTGACGGAACGCAATACATAATTACCGGAGAAGAATATCAGAGTTAAAATGTACTTGACCAATCAAATTTGTGCTTTGTGCTCACTATTTAACTTAAAAAATTCACAGGCATGCCCACCGACTTTGATGACGTATCACTTAGCACTGCGCTTAGCACTTAAGACTTAGTGGTCTTAAAATAGTGCCCTACATGTCAATAGACCTCTCAGCTTGGGCCATAGAGTATGAAAGCCAATTGGCTAACAGATTACATGTTCAAAAGGACCCATCGGCTTGCGCCATGTAGAGTTTCATTACTGTACTCTCTATCACTGCTAATGATGCAGAAATTACACATTTTACCTTTAAACTAGCAGAAACTACAAATCTTTCCCTATTGAGTGACAATCAGAGTAATGACAACAATACATTTCCAAAGCATTGATTTACCTAAACCTCATAGCCAAAACCTGACTGACCTGTATATACTGTATAGTAGGCTACAGGCCTACTTTTTTGATTGTCATGTAAACTGAAGTAAAATGCCATGAGAGGATCTGATCTAGCTTTTAGCTTGTAATTGGAAACCAGCATCTTTACAGCATACACCTGCCTTTCTTTAGAGAATTCTTCCATCAGCTCTATGATCAAACCTCCATTTCACATCAACATGAATAAGAACTGTGATGACATATTTGTCTAACACAGTCTGAAATAGTCAGATCTCACACTAGCCTCGGCACATCTTTCCATCTTCTCCTTAGGGGAATCTCAGGTTGGGTGGGGGTCGGAGCACAATTCCGGTGGCTGATTAAAAAAGAAACCATTCATTTTGTTCCAACTGCTTGTAAAATGTTGAGTGTGACATTTAAAGGAATTCACAAAAGCTATGGCGTATTTGATCTCTTTTCAATCTACTCTTACCAAAACAACCCTTTGAACGATATAGGAATTATTTAGTTTTTCTCCTGAATTCCAATTTTAAAACTACAAAAGTAAAACACAATCCTGAAGGTCATCTTTCTGATTTTGCTTGTGTTCCACATCCATATTTCTTTCTTGCATTATGACCCTGTCATATGAAATGGTGTGATTTGCAGCATAATGACCAGCAATAAGGTACTGTGCACCCATGTTCATTTGTCTTATTTATTCTTGAGACTCATTCCATATGACTTTGCATTCAAACAGCACAGTTTGCCTTGCTCCCAGCAGTCAACATAAATTCACTTTGAAATAAGAGTATTTTCCCACCCAGAATAAATGTCTGCCATTAGGCTGTCCGACTGGCTGTGGCTGATGTGAGATATTACCTTTTTCATGACTTGGGGGACTTTGTTGTCTTCCATATGCCTCTCAATGTCTTAAGAAAGGTCAGTCTGGAGATGCAATCTGCTCTGGAGTACTGTTTGAAATCTATTTCTTTTCTAAAGGTCCTTTAAATCTTAGATAATGCTGGATCAAATTGTGAAAGATAACAAAGGAACATTTTATAGCCTTGTCTTGTCTTTCTCACTATATAGTTACACACTGTGTCCCAAAACAGCAGACATGACATATATATATATATATATAAGTGAAATAATTTAGGCCTATAGGAAAAGTTCACCCAAAAATAAACATTCTGTCATAATATACTCACCTTTATGTTGTTCCAAAACAATACAATTATTTTTTTTCTTATGTGGAACAAAAAAGGTGTTTTAATGAATATCATAGTCTGTCATTTCAATACAATGGCAGTTGATAGCGACTCACTTTAAAGCTTAAAAATGACCCAAATGTACCATAAAAGTAGTAGCTCCAGCATCATATTCCAAGTCTTCTGAAGGCATATAATTAATTTAGTTGAGAAACAACATGGAAAAGATGAAATTTTGGCTTCTCTCATGTGCGCATGAACATACAACAGACATCAACATTTTTGGGGGGTGAACTATTGCTTGGAAGCACAATATTGGCACAGACCCTATCAACCTTTACAAACTCCTTTCTGTACTGAGCGATTTAATGTGTGCCAGAAGTGCTGAACATTGAAACACAGCATAGACCAAACCTGCATCAGAAACAGTGTTTGAATGTCTGTGACCAATTACACCATAACACCAGAGTGTGTTGCTGGAAGTTAGGTAATGCACATAGACAACTTTCTTTTTTAAATATTACCACATGGTAATTCAGTGATGCATTTATATTGGGCTGTTTGATCTTACAAATGGAAGACAGACTTCAAAGGCCTCTTGAGAGAAGACTAAGACATTTGATTTGCAATAAAAAGCCATGGAATCAAGTGTGCTGAGAGGTATTATGTGAGACACCACAGAGAAAAGAGGATCTTTTAAAAACTATTCCAAATATCCAATCTGTAGAAACCATCAAAGTTTGTATTACAAAGTTTTACAATTTATCATCAAAGAGCTCAGAAACACTGTTAGCACTACACCAATATACAGTATAAGAAGACGGGGTTGTCTAATGCTTTGAGGTATGCATCAGCTAAATACTCTACTAGTTTTCAAACTAATTCAAAGAGGTATTGTGAGGCTTTGTAACCTCTTACCACAGAGCGGACCAGTGATTTAGGTCAATGGCATCCAAGAGCAGCACCCTGCCTTGGAGACACTAGACCGTTTGCCTTGGACAGAGGCCATCTAAGTGAAGTTAAGCAAGTTCCACCCTGTTTAGACTCCCACAGAGAAAGAGAGAGAATGAGAATGGTGGGAGAGGGCTTTGGGTGTACAGTGACCTGAAACCTTGACTGAGATCATAGAAAACCAAGACAAGCCTCATTTACTTGTGATGTTTTATACTGCCATTTTGGTTGAGTCTCTTTTGGTAGATTTTTTTTATCTCAAGGGACTAACCTGGAAAAATAATAGTTTAATAAATAATAACAATATAGTCCTCTAACGTTGGTTTCAGAAGATTGCCTTTTATTCTTACACTCACTAAGAACTTTATTAGGAAGACCTGTGCACCTTATTCATGCTACATTATCTAATTATTAGGAACCAGTGTTCCTAATAAAGTGCTACGTGAGTGGATGTTACTTTTTAATGGGACCATGATATGCCTTTTTGTATTATTTTAATGTGTTTCTTAAGGTTCACTTAATATATACGTTTTTTGCACCAGTAAGCAGTCATGTATTTGTAAAACATGATCATTGTCCACAACAACAACCACAAAACACTCTCACAGTGTCTCTGCTACATCTCTGTGGATACTTGCTTATATATTTTGTACTTTCCTGAGAAATATTTGAAGATCTTTTTGTGTCATCTCCCCAGGATGAATCACTTGTTGTATTATTTCTCATTTGTAAGTCTTTTTAGATAAAAGTGTTTGCTAAATTAATCAAATTAAATATATTGTAGATGCCCTTAATGCAAGAGCTGCCCTTGTATATAAAAAAACTATTGTACACAAACCCAAACAATTATTGATAGTCTTTTTCAGAAAATATTGCAGTGTTGTCATACAATCAGAAAATTCATAATATTATGCATTATACACACAAACAAACACAAACATAGCATGGGAAAAGTAATGTCCTACAACTTAAGTGTTTTCTATTACATCGATTGAGGAATGATAGGGTCTGCCTCAACAAATGCATATACACTGTTTATTTCTTAGTGAGTCTGTTGCAAAAACTTTTTACAGTAATAGTTCAATCTATTTTTAAGGTTTCACATTTCTTATGACAATTTTCCTTCAAAATTAATCTAAAAATGAATGAATTAAATAATGCACATATTATGAATTCAGAATAAATGTGAAGTATTTAATTAGACTTAATTAGGATTATGAGCTTTCGAAAACTTTAGAAAACAAAATTCATATTTTTGTTTATAATACAGTTAATTTGTTTTGCCATTATTCAAACTCATTTTACACTTTGCAAAGTCAAGCATATTTAAATATTTCTCATTTAAACCATTTGTTTAATTCATTTAATTCAAATAGCATGTAGAATTTGTTTTCACTTTAAATTAACTTTTTTGACATATATTACATAATAATGCTTCTTTAAAAAGCATTTAAGTATAAAATATTTGTCACAGTGTTATTCAAAATAAAAAATAGTGGATTTACCAAGAACCCATTTCGCAGAATACAAAGAGCAATGGGAGTTATAAAAGCAGACTAACACTCTATATGTGCCATACACGGCATCATCCCCATGCCAAAACGAACAGACATTTCCCTCAGATTAGCCTCCTGCTGGGTCTATGGGTGCTGAATGCACATGATGTATTCATAGTGAATTCTCCTAATGAAGAGGGACGTCTTGTTAAAACTTTCCAGGAGCTGGCTTAGAAGAGGGCGGAAACATCTCCTTTACAAAATGAGATCCTTCCACTGTGTTAAGCATCAGTGGTTTCCTAAATTTGTAAACCTTCGACCATTAAAAAGTAAACTGACCCCAGCTGTTGTTTTTTCTTCTCCTCTCTTCTCCTTTTTTCTCGCTTCTCTGAACAACCACATCACTGGTGTGGATTAGAGGGCCTGAAAAGGGCTGTTTAGATGTGAATGGCACATTTTGTGGACTGCTGATTTGTTATAGAGAAAGTCTTCACATGTGGTTTATGACCCTCTTTTCAGGAAGGTCAAAAAGGAATGAGGGGAAAATGAAGGAAGCCTGCCCCATTCTCCAGCGCCATTCGGTCTGTATGACTAACAAAGAGATGGTCTGTTTGTAATGCTGGGCACTGGGCAGGCTTAAACATGAAAGTGAGGCAGCTTGGGTCAAACTGCACAATGTTAAGATGCAAGGTCACTTGCTTTCTAACATTCTTTGTTTCTCAGGTGTTTTCCAGTCTGATTACTTTCCCCCTCACAATTGAGAGCAAAGGGAACCGATGGGCTGGGACTATGTTCTCATCATTTGGGCTGCTTCTAGGATGACCTATGGTGGATTTGGGTGGTCTGATGAAAACATAGTTCTTAAAAAAGCATGAGTAATTGCAGAACTGACTCCAAAAAGTGATTTCCTGTGAAAAGTGTGCAATTGAACTCAATATTGAAGACTTTGTAAACATTTTCCATGCACATACCGCTTCAGCTCCACCTTCTCGTGATTTCTTAAGGTTCAGTGTCCTGTATTTTTCTCACATGTTACAAAGGCCATATTCACAACACAGTCAAGATCAATAGAAACTCTCACTAAAATGTCTTGTGCAGGGTTCTCTGTATACAGCTGATATATCTAAAAATATTCAATATAATTTTTATAATGCATGTTGACCATTATGCATAAAATGTAAGCTCTAATCTTAAAAAGAAATGTACATTTACATTCACCAGGCCCTCCTCTAAAAACCTAGCCTTCTTTTGGACACTTGGTTCAATAGTTACTTGGTGCTATTCATCAATATCACATAGTTTATTTTTAAAGAGTCTTTATGGTTTGTTGACTTTTGGGTTTCTGGATCACAAATCTGTTACTACTACTAATTACAGCACTTTCAATAACAGTTTAATAATTTTTTAATTTCCATCTGGTCAGAAATGTGTTTAAATACTTTGTTGGGTGGAGACGGATTTGACCTAATGCACTTAAACGAGTCACAGCCACAAGTAAATATAATATCCTTGTCAATCATGCCAGTGGGATAGGCAAAAGGGTAATCCCAGCACCGTAGCTAAATGATGGACTGGAGAGAAAAATACCACAGAGTCCAGTTTGAAAAAGATGCGGTTGAGCGGAGGTTCCTCTTTGGAAAGAATATCAGATATTAGATCTCATTAATATCAGTCTAGCACATTCACACAGGGTCTTTGTGTTTTCATTTAAGTGTGTTATTGTGTGATATTATTTGAACTCTGAAAGCCACTTATACAAAGAATTGAATCAAATGTATTGCAGATGTCGTTGTCTACATTTTAACCCATGAAGACTTTCCATTGAAAGATATACTGTATATCATAAAGGATATAAATCACATGGTAAAGGTCAATTGAAAAAAAAAAACAGGACATTTAAGAAAAGTTAAAGCTGTGGGGTTTGAAATGATTGTATATTTTGCAGATTCTCCTAAATAGTTATTGAAATGAATTAGAGTATTTGTGGATTTATTCATCAGTTCATGGGTTTTTCCTCACCACAAACATTAGCCTTTGGCCAGCCAATGAAGTAACTGCCTGTACGAAGCAGCACATTTTAAATAGAATATCTAGTTTATTTAGTATTCATTCAGCGGTAGGGTTGCTATTCACTTGCTTGCCAACCCATCAAACTTCATCAATCCTTCTTTTACTATTTTCAGATCCAAAAACATCATCCTTTTACCTCTTTGGTGGAACTGAATAACTGACTCTCAACATTCAAACCAACCCTCAAGACATACCTCTTCAATATTTACCTAGTCTGGGTCTAACATAGATGAGCATGCAAAGTCTCCTAACATGAAGTCTTCTTGATCTATGAAGTGGAGTTCTTAATGTGTGTGGTAAATACATATGGTGGGTTTGTAGTCCTCACTAATGCAATATTTAAAGTCCTTCACTATATTTCTGAAAGTGATTTTTATTAGAGAGCAGCAGGGTAAGCAGAGTACTTACTCTCTGGTCAGCAGTATGCATATTGTGTTTGTATGTACTGGGAAACAGCATCTGTCATTGTCAGAGGGTTGTAAGCGTCCAGTAGGCTCAGCTCAACAGGGACTTCCTTTAGACTGATTACCCATGAATCTTGAGGAATGAAGCTGACTTCTCTGTGCCTGAGGGCCATATGGAGAAGGAAACGTGTGAATGTGTGAGATCAGGTACTAGGCAACTTCACATCCACTCTTTCCAATGCATTACTATGCCAGACAAAACGGTGCAGTAAGTCAAATAACTGATAAATGGTGTGTTATGATTTTTTTTCTTCTTAAGAACAACAAGAATTTTGGCAAACAATATTCTGAGCACTGAAAATCCATTCATATGAAATTTTAGAAAAAAATCACATTATTTGAAAAGATTACTGATTATTTTTGTATCTCTTTTTTTGTATTTACTTATTTTTTAAATAAGTAACCAATGCAAGTAAATTCAGGTACTGTTAATAAATCACACATTCTAATTAATATATACAGTGTATATATATATATAGAGAGAGAGAGAGAGAGAGAGAGAGCACAATAAAATACTGTTAAAGGCTATAAGAGAAACATACAGCATTCTATTTGAACCAGTGTCAAAATTACTTTAATGATGTAAAATTCACAACTAGCCTAGGCTTTTGGTATTCCTAATGGGCCCATCTTAGCCCTATACAGAGTAGACATGTCAATTATATTATGGGAGTCAGTGCAAAGGATTAAACCTGCATCAGCACATTGCAAAACAGTGTTGATGCTACAGAATAGCTCTGTTCAGAAGCTGCAGTGTCACATATGATGAAAGCAACCTCCAGTTTTGCAAAAGTGATCCATAGTGCTTTGTTGGCATTGTTCTAAGGCCTCTTTGATTACCAGCCATGCAAGACCTTCACATTACCAGCCCAGATCTTTAACCAACAGGCTATAAATGCTGCAAGCTCACTTGATTGATCTACAACTTTAAACACAAAGCAATTACTTAGGTGCTATGAGGGAACTTGTTAAATGATGATATTGCAGGATTGTAATCACACTTTAAATTTTTTATTTGCTTGGTCACATCATCTCCTTGAGATTTAACCACCAGACCAAACACTATAACCACTGTGATGCACAGTGGATTATTGATTGTGGCCTTGACCTCTCTGCCACCTTTAAATGTCAAAGCTCACTTATATTAGCTTATCTTAGATAAAAAAAAACAGCTTCAAGTGTTAACTTTTTAAGTATGTGCCTCTTTGAAGTGTGTGTATTATTCAAAGTGTAAATGTATATGTAGTACAGCCTTTGCACTGTAACTGTTCTAACTGGCCATGACAGATTAAGGTTCTTCAAGACAAATAGCATTTTCCTTTTTGCAATGAGCTTGGAAATAACTGTCACTTCCTGTAGATTCAGATGTGCTGTTATATTGTCGCTGCTCATCTTCTTTGTACTGATGCATTTATTGTTGTTTATATATAAACACCACAACATCGCTCCTCCGTCCCCCGGCAGATGGTCACAGTTGCTCCGCTGGGGTGGATGGTGGTGGCGAGGACTCTACTGCGGCGTATCCCTCCTCCTTCCCGGGTTTCAGCACCAGTGTAAAGGGATTAATGGAAAGGAGGAGGCGAGAACCAGCTTGAGAATATATATAATATTTTAATAAAAAACATACAAAAAGACAAACACACAAAGGTGTTGGACAGCTGTACGTAAATCACTCTCTCTTGGTTTGCACTGCCATCTTCGGTCAGCCATTATCCCTCTCCAGGGCTAATTAGCCTGATTAGGGGCTGGGTGTGTAGAATCACGACCCAGCCCCGCCCTCCACCCCGCCACATAACTGTATTCTACTACAGTTACAATTTAAATCATTTGTAATTAGAATAAAGTTACATTCAAAATGTGTTTTGATTACTGAAGAGATTACTTTGCAATTTATTGCCATTTGTGTCATTTAATATTTAGTCCTTTCAGATGGAAAACATTTATACATATAAATGATGCAATCCAAAGTGCATTTGAACAGCGGAGAAACATTTTCTTATGATGTGTTACATTCAAACGAGCAGACAGAGAAGTAAGTCTGAAGTAAGTTTGGAGCAGAAAAACAGTAATAAACCTTGGGTAAATTGACAGCTTTATGCTAAGCTAAAATGCTATTTCTAGCCATTTTACACGCATATCATAAGGCACGATCATAATTGTTTATCAAGAAGATTCACGTTGGATCAAAATGTCTTTTTTTCTAGTAAGACATTTGATATTTGGGCAAAAATCGTATTCTTGATAAAAAAGTGTTTTATTGTTTTCCTGTAAAAATATAAAAAAAATCCTTAAAACAAGATCAATTTGATTGATCTTGTTTTAGAAACAACACTGCACAAGATAATTAGGTTTTTCAGAGAATGTATTTTTAACATGTGTATTTTATCTTACTGTACTGGAGTTTTTATAGTCAAAAAATAAATCAATGCTGATGAAGTAATCCAAAGTATTAAGAATACATTATTGACCTTGAGTAATAGAATACGTTTTATTACAATACAATTTACATTTTACACCATGTATTCTGTAATCTGTTGTTGAATACATTTCAAAAGTAACCCTCCCAGCCCTGATTATATTGAAGTCCTTATTCAGTACTTATGCATACAAAAAAACAACAACTGTAATTTATGCATTCAAGGTAAATTATATAGTACTGTATATATTATATAGTCATAAAACAGATCTGTAAAAACTAATTTGTGTGTGAAAGATTTTTTTATATAGTGTATGTACACAAACCATTTGACAGAGTCATATTTCTTTTCAGTAACCAAATTTGACAAGAGAACGTTTTCAAAATATCTCACATGAAGACACAGGCTTCTTCAGTGAAAAGGCAAACTGTCCACATCCTTGTGATTAATGCCACTCAGATGACAGCTCATTACTTTACCCTGGAACCACAGTCAGTTCCTGGAAAACCACAGAGCAAGCACCCTGTAATTAACTAAATGAGACCAAGCCCACAGACAGGCGTTCATACGCACATCCGGTTCAAAGTAATCCATCATCAGCCATCATTTTATTGAATTCTCTATAAATTGACAACAACATACTTTGTAGAAAGTACAGGCAATTGTACTAGTATATTTCATGAATCTGTGTTTGACAGTATGGACTTTCTACAAAGAAGGTACAAAATTAACTGGGCCTGGAAGTTTTTCAACAAATTATCAGTGAAAGGAGGTGCTAATTCTTCATATAATGTTGAGTGTCAACCTCAGGATGTCAAACTAGATATTATATGTATTATATATTTTATTTCTATTCATTTTATATGAGGTTTGAAATTTTTACAGCCCTGTTTAAAACTCTGTAAAAATTTGTGTGATTTTGTATTTTTCTAGGAATAAGTAGAAAATAATCTAAATGAAAAAATATACAAACAATAATAAAAATGTGTCATGCCAAAATCACAATTTTAAGGGAGGAGGTACAGACATATGATGCATTTAAAACTAGTTTATTTTCATGCTTTATTAATTCTATGTTTGACATATTTTATCTATCATATCTAAAAAAAAAACAAACAAAAAAAATAAATAAATAAAAAAAAACAACAACAACAAAAAAAAAAAAACATGGAATTTGTGACTAATGCTGTAAAAAATTTAATTGGAAACCAAAGAGTACTATATTTATAGAATGTACTAACCCTAACCCTAAGTGCCAATGAACTCTACCTAATAGTGACCTTAAACAAACTATAAAGATTATTGGGTAGGAATAATAACAATCCAACATAACACACAAATTACAAGATGTAAAGCCAACAAGAGATGACCAGGACAGTCGGTCACAACATTATTTTGCATCTCTCAGAATGATGAATGCGCCTCATGGAGAATCTAGAGGGAAAATGCATGCTTCACATTTCTGTGTGCTGTTTATCATCAAGGCTTTTCTCTCACTCTCACATAACACATCAAGAAAATCCAGATTCTCATCCCACTTTGTCAGACCTCACAAAAATGAGCCTTTCTTCCTTTAAAGTCTGATGTCTGATTCCAAAGCCTGCTTAGGTTGGCTTGTTAAATTGGTTTGCCATGTGTGAGGGTTCAGTGATCAAAGTATGAAAACAAAGTCACAAAAATATTCCATCAAAGAATAAGAGTCTGACAAAATGACAGGGAAAAAGAAACCAAGTGGATGATGCATTGAGGTATCAGAAATATGGCATGTGCCATTACTGTAGTATCAGACACATTTAAAAAAGAAGATAATAATGTTGCTTGTTTTGTTTACTCAGCTGCTTTTTAATTTGAAATGACATCTTGTTTTGAGCATCATTTTCCGTCAATGTTAATTTTGTGATTAGTGCTTTGTTATTTGTTCTCAGCTTCATCAACCTCATCTCACAGTTGGAGAAAGTTTCAATGTTGTAGTATAACATGACAACTTATCTTATAGCCTTTATCTAAACATAACAAGTATATCTGTTGAAATGTTTCACAAGTTTAGCATTTTTTTTACTTTAAAGGTCCATACTTGGTGTATTGTAAAATTAAGTGTATTCTATGTACTATCATAATATAAATGTTTTCTTTTCCAATTACAAACTCATATTTATAATGTTTGACAACACAAATAAGCATGTGAGATTGGACAAATTCAAAAACTTCACAATCAAAATGATGAAAACTTATATTAACGTGATATATTCAGATTTCCCTTATTGGTTTATACGTATTATCTGGTTTCTCAAGAACAAGTAAAAAGAACATTAAAAGCAATGCCTGTGGACATTTCAAGGAACAGTAGCAAAACAGTAATAACAAAACAAGGGTGCTACTTTATACTTTGTAGGTCACGTGATATTACTAAAAGAAAAGAAAAAAACAATCTTGATATTCTCATGAAAATTATTAGGATATGAAAGGTTAACATTAAAGAAGGTGCACCTTAACCAAACAAGTGTTTGGTATAATTTTAAACAAAAGTTTTCAAATTTGTTAATGATATAGATAAATTCTGAGACTCTCAGCCTTAGAAACTGCTGACAAATCACAAAATTAAAATAAAAATAAAAACTGAGGCAAACATTAACTTGTTTATTATTTTTCTGAATTGACATTATAAACCTCAGGATGTAAATAATGTGGCTGTAAATAAAAACTGTGTTTGTTTTGTTTCCAATCATGTCACCTGTAACTGTGTAAAATTTTGTATTGATACAACAAAGCAATCAAAATTTATAATATTACAAAAATAATTTATCCTAGTGTCCAAAAATGTCTCCAAGTATCCAAAGGCCTCTCCAAACAAATACAAAATAATAATTGTACATACTTACTAATTACACATGCAAACACAACAATGACTAAAGGATTGCATAGCATGCAGACATGATTTTAGTAATGAGATTTCACTGAATGAGTTTCATTCTGTGCCAGTTGAGTCATCATTGATTCTGTGTCATGTACTTGGCGGCATCGCCTGGTGGCCATATGTAATTAGAGTGCTTAAAGCAGTGATACATCTTTTTTTTTTTTAAATGTATTTAAACCCTCTCAATGGCTGATGTAATTAATTATTCATGGTTAGGTTACCCTCTGGCAGTGCTTTGTGATCCTTTGACAACTGCAGATTACTCAAGCAAATCAATGTTTTAAGTGCCACTTGTAAAAACCGCAACAATTTTGCTAATAGTTTAATGGTAAGAGAAACAGGGTACTGGCAGTTCTATGTCCCTTTAACATCTAAAGAATATTTACAAGAACTAACATTGTCTAACATTGTTTTCAGAATACTTTGCCTCAAGTCAACATGACGATCTAATTATGTTAATCAAACAAGTATTTAAAAACACACAAAAAAACAACAAAATGTTTAAATGTCTCTACAAAATGAGTAACTAATACTGAAACAAAATAATATAGAGATTATGAAAGGGGGAAAAAAAAGGATCTTACCTGTCCCAAATTTTGGTTCCAAAAATTTAAACAAAGCAGAATTTGAAATGTATTTACACAAGATTCATCATTTGCATTTTTAGTGTTCTCTACGGTGGCCGAGAGAGCTCAACGTGCTGCAACCTAAAGAAGATGCATGCAAATAGAAAAAAACGCATGCAAATAAAAAAACACCCGCAAATTAAGAAAACATCTTCATCAGTTTCACAACACACGTGTGCTCCAAATACTCACAACACAACCAAATACAGAAATGCGCTGCAAAAGCTCACAACACAACCAAATACAGAAATGCGCTGCAAAAGCTCACAACACAACCAAATACAGAAATGCGCTGCAAAAGCTCACAACACAACCAAATACAGAAGCTGCTGCAAAAGCTCACAACACAACCAAATACAGAAACGCGCTGCAAAAGTTCACAACACAACCAAATACAGAAATGCGCTGCAAAAGTTCACAACACAACCAAATACAGAAATGCGCTGCAAAAGTTCACAACACAACCAAATACAGAAACGCGCTGCAAAAGCTCACAACACAACCAAATACAGAAACGCGCTGCAAAAGTTCACAACACAACCAAATACAGAAACGCGCTGCAAAAGTTCACAACACAACCAAATACAGAAACGCGCTGCAAAAGTTCACAACACAACCAAATACAGAAACACGCTGCAAGTAACACAGACCACAACGGAAATGTTTCCGGGGGAACCAAATAAGTGACGAACCCGGCTGGGACGTGCTTACAGCAAAGAAATGATATTGACAAGAAGTGAAAGCCTATATATATTTTTTTATAAATAAACTATAATATTAAAATAATATTGTAATATATTGTATATAGAAATAATATTATAATATTATATTGTAATATTATTCTTTTTTATAGTTCTTCTACTCTTTGCTTACAGCTCAAAATTCTACTTTATTTTATTTGATTTATTTTAACTTTCTTTTCCGCAAAACATACAGATATTAATTTTTTATGACATACAACTTGTATACAATATACAAAATGTATTAACAATATGTTCAATGTCATCAGAAATGAGAAAAGAACAATGAGCTGAAAACTAAAATAAATAAAAAAAGATAGAGAAGAAGAACATGAAGGAAAGATATTAATCTTTACATTCTCTCCATGGCCCTGAGTTACACTATACAAATTGTTTCATGTTATGTTTAAATTTTCATAAAGAAAAGTTTCATAAGAAGGTCTAGGTAATGTAGGGTCCAATGTTTTAAAGTTGAGACACTGACACACAGATATATAACGGATATATAAAACGCATATTTTAACATTTTTTTTGTAAAGTAAAAATAAATTTATTTATAACCGTTATGTCCTCAGAACAGCTATTCAGCTGATGGACAACATGCTGCGTTGTCATGGGAACATCCCAGGTGAAAATAATTACGTTGGATGTTGTCTTTCATTGCTCCCTTCATCAAGTGCGTTCCAAACGGCTACATAAATGGCACTCTAGTGCCATGCTCACTCCAAAGTCCCACTTGAAGAGCTCTGCCGTCTGCCCTTCGAAGGGAGTAGGGCATAGGGATGCTCACGTGCAATAAGCACGTCCCAGCCGGGTTCGTCACTTATTTGGTTCCCCCGGAAACAATTCCGTTGTGGTCTGTGTTACTTGCAGCGCGTTTCTGTATTTGGTTGTGTTGTGAACTTTTGCAGTGCGTTTCTGTATTTGGTTGTGTTGTGAGCTTTTGCAGCGCGTTTCTGTATTTGGTTGTGTTGTGAGTATTTGGAGCACACGTGTGTTGTGAAACTGATGAAGATGTTTTCTTAATTTACGGGTGTTTTTTTATTTGCATGTGTTTTTTTCTATTTGCATGCGTCTTCTTTAGGTTGCAGCATGTTGAGCTCTCTCGGCCACCGTAGTTCTCTCTTAAATGGAGCCATTGTCATAAGAGTCCTTAGTAAATTATAAACAGCAAATATGTAGTAAATGAGCAAAAGATGTGGACATTTTCCTGTTTAGCTGGTTGTTTTGCTCCTATTTTAAAAAGAAGTTAAAGGACATCCTTATCTTTCCTGAAGGATTCTTTAAGAATTAATAATGGAAAGGTCTGATTTCAATGAATTGATGATAAAGCAGTGGAGTGCTGCTATGTATGATCACAGTGTAATTAATTGCTGTAGGGATGTTTATTAATGAGAGTGTCCATGCAACCTCAAAGTTGTCTTCGGATCTCTGAAAGTGGATGTACAATCTTCCATCTATGAGCACAAAATCTTGAAAGGTCCTTTGATATTTTCAGTTGTGAAAAATAAGCGAAGAGAGAAAAATAATGAAAAAGAAAATGTTGAATTCCACTTGCTCCCCAAGTAACAGCTAATATTTATAAGAAACACAGGAGTCCCATCGAAGTGACAATAATTCAAAGCTCAGTTTGGCTCCTTTCTCCGCTGGGCCTGTCATTTTCTTTCACTTTTCGTTTTATTCACGCACTCATCCAAACCAAATGCACTCACTTCACTTCAGGCCCTCTAGTTATCTTGGAATACAGATCTAATTTTGAGCTCATCTCTTACACATTCTCATTTCCTGAACAGCTCTGTACTCACACACAGACACACACACACACACAAATGACTCATACATGTACATATGGACATTGTAAACAGACCTCTATGCTCAAACATAGAAGTCTGTTCCCAATTTTCCTCCAAATATTCCATGCTATCATATCATGTGGCCAAAGGAAACTTCTTCATGGGTTGATTCTTTATGGATTTGCAAGGCCAAAAAGAATGGAACCGCAGATATAAAAGATATCCATCCCTGGGTTTCATTAGTCTGCAACATGAGGGTAAAAACTCTTTTGCTCAATCGGCACAAAGCAAGAAATATTTCCCTGGGTGCAGCAGAGTCTGTGAGGGGGGGCAGTGTAGCTCTTTCCCAAGGACTGGTTTAGTCTGAGTCATTTTTACACACACAGCTACACTCCTCATGGTGCTCCAATGGGACGTCTGTCAGAACCTTTTGCAGCCCCCGACCCCCTGCTCTGTGTTTCAGCATCAGAACCTGCAAGAAGAGAGGAGAGTGGATACAGAAAAATTCAGAGAAAGAAAGATTATTTAAGCTCAAATTATAATAACTTCACTTACACCACAGACATCATTTAAGTTGGGGTCATGTTGCCTCTTTATCGTACAGTCAATTTGCAATGTTAGTTTATTGGAATGAAAATTACGTTAGGGTGGATTTGAAACTGGAACCCTTTGAACTATTATTCACCAAACAGTAAAAGAACATGCTAAATAAATAGTGAATACTTGAATTAATATTCATGAGCAAAAGTGTCACCATTTCGTGCAGCGTGCCTGTGCACAAACACTCCCCAACACTCCCCACGTGCTACATACACCTTATATGTAATATGTAGAGTGGAGTGGAAGGCCTCTTGTCCTATGTTTTACCTCATGATATTTTTTGGCCACTTTGGTGGGCGTGCACTGGCAATCGTAGCAGTGATGAGAGCAACAGGCGCAATTTCCCCCACAGCGCTTCACCAGCAGGCAGCTGGGCCAGAAGATGGCATCTGTCCTTTTCAGCTCCTCACGCAATGACACGGAAAAGTTCTGTGGAGTACAACTGTAAAGCCGTACCTCCTCACGGAGTATGTTCAGATCCACCACTCCTACATGAACACAATTCCAATAATACCTTTTTTAAATAGTCCAATATTTCAAAAAATAAATTACAGGCGATTATGGTACAATGCTTTAAACACTTTTAGTTTTCTTTCATTTATCAATAAGTGGTGAAAGAAAATAGGTGCTTAAACCTCTTCAAATCTGCGGGGTGCTATGTCGCGTAAAAAGTTTATGCTTAAACTGTTCAAGTCTCCGAATACATCAGCCGAAAGTTAAAATCTTAGAATCGGAACTTTCCATAGATAACCAACACTTCCGCATTTATGTTACATAAAAAAACAAAATAAGGCCTGAAATCATTTACGTTGCAAATCAGCGCCTCATGGAGGTCATGTGGTAGAAATATTTAAATGATTATAAAGGTCTTTCAAATAACACATGATAGACTTATCATATATCAAATGAAAGCTCTCATTCTCAGGAATGTGAATGTATACTATTATTTTGCTCCCCTAATACCACAGTTTGAAAGATTTTGAAAAGAATCACAAAGTGAAATATTATATTTTTATGACATCAAATACAAATGTCACTTTATGTGCCGATCAATGCAGCTGTAAGCACCAAGTAGCTAAAAACTGTATATCTGCTTTTAACTTCAGCAGTTTTCAATGTTTTTTAACTTGTCTGTAAAACAAAACAAAATATATGATCCAGCAGAAAAAGCATGCTAAACAAATCATCAGAAACATATGTTATCGACTATTGATGATAAAATATTCTATATCACAAAGGGGAGGATCTCAGCTTTAAACTAAACTTCTATTACACTCTGAGGTCGAGGTCGAGATATTCAATGAAAAAATTTGACCAATTTTTGTCAATTAGTCCACAGTATGTGTAAATGGTGAGCTTTTAAATTTGAGTGTGAAAAATTGCAGGCAGCAGCCCAATAATGCACCAGACATGAAAAGGTTAACCTTTAAATAATTGTTGAATGCTAACCTCAGGAGGTCAAACTAAATATAATATGATATGCAATTTTGATTTTAGATTTGTGTTATTTTGTAAATTTGTAGCAGTGGGACACAGCTAAATATTATGTTTTTAGTTATACATTTTGGTAATTAGTTCATTAGTTAAATAACTACAACTACAACGATTTGAAAAACAATAAAAAAAATGATTATGTTTTATTTTAAACTTTAAAACAGTACAGAGAAAGTCAAGACCTCTGGCGTGGGACAGCGTTTTAAGGGGTGATAAAAACATGTAATGTGTTTAAAACTACCTACTAATAAATCTAGTTTAATATTATGTTTAATAATAGTTTATCTAACATATCTAACAGGTCTCATATGAAAAAAAAAAAAACATGGGATTTGTTCCTATATTGCTGTCATGTCCTGGGACACTAAAATGTACCCTATTACTGCAATGTGTAAAAATGCTAATGTAATATTTGTCTTTTTTTTGCCAATGTGTGAACGGCTTGTAATGCAACTTAAAAATAAGCCCTTCCCGGACTTCCTATGTTGCATATTAAAGCTTGTTGACTGATTTTCATGCAAAGGGAGAGTTTCGTACATTTGTCCATTGCGTCATTGTTTTGACCGATGCTTGCTCGCGTCCCTATGGAGTGTGTGTGCGAGCATGAGCAACAGGTAGCTGGCTGCAGTTCACTTAATGGTCACCGGTGTCATTAATAACAAGGGTTTCTGAATCTTACATACAGCACCTTTAAAAATAGTTTTAAATACAGGTTCTTTACCTCTGGATTTCTTTTGGTGGAAGAAAGACTTTCCCACCACCTGCCATGTAGGCTTGTAAAGGTCCTCCATGTCCACCTGCCAGCGGTCTGGCTCCAAGTATTTCATCACTTCCTCCATTGTGCTCAAACCAGCTACAGCCTCACTCAGAGCATCTGCACTCTGCATCCATGCAGGCATCAATGCATGTGTCTCATGCTCAGATTGTCTCTGAACACACAGACAAAATATACAGACAAGAAATAATTCATAATGTAGCAGTATTATAGGGATTTTTTTAAGATGACTAAAGTCTCAGCAATTACCAACCACCGGAGTCATGTTCAAGGCATGTAGTATCAAAAAAATGGAAATTATATTTAAGAAGTATGAACACATTTCCACTCCATTTTTCAATGGACGGCGGTCTAAATAGCAGGCAAAAAAAAAACTAAAAGTTTATGTGTTGGTACATTCTCTGCCAGAATAAACTACAATTTATACCAACTAAGCTGTCTCAAATATCTGGCAACGTGATTTAAAAGCTTTTTTAAATTATGAGTAACCCGAGTTGCTAATTCTTGTGTGACTCAGTGACCCTTATTTCAATGCACTCGGCTGAATTTATTCCAAGAGGCTAATAATAATTTATTGAATTAGTAATACTAAAATAACAGTTAATAATGCAATACACAGGTCTCTTATCCCAGGAACAATTAACAAGCCCTCAAAAAAACGTCACCCTGTTTGAACTCTTAATACAAAATTAATACCTTGACATATGCCAGGACAGCAACACTGATACTTATAATGTTGGACAACCTGCAGGAAACCATGAATCTACACTCATTTCAACTGTGCTCCACTGCCTCAGGTACTGTGGGATCTGTCAACATGTCCTTTTTCCAGCAGCTTAATCAGGAATAATAACATAATCCCCCTATGAGTGACATGTCCAACACTACACTCCAAAACCAGGTAACAAGTGAGGGTGTGTTGGCATAGTAACCACTGTGTAAAAGACATGGTGTCAATGAGGGGTTTGTGATTTCTACAGTGATAAAAATATTTATTGCCACCGTGAACAATGCAGTTAATGAGGCCATTAAGACAGAATGATTGAGGGCATTTGAGTCACTACTGGAAATGATGCAGTGGCAACATGTGAAACCTAAGTTCAGTGAAATAATATAAGAGGCCCAAATATCTGAGATCACTTGAGAAGATACTTCTGCATTCCTTTAAACTTATATATTTTTTTAACTATAAAAAATATAATCGTCATAATAATTTGAGTGAAAAGATTACATGAAATTGTTCATGAATTTCAGACTTTCTTAATATTTGGTAGGTTTCCCTTTTGCTTTTAATGCACACTGACATGGACTTCACATGTTTGTACAAAACCTGATAACTAACCTTAATTTAAGAAAGAATTTTAAAGAATCAAGAAAATCTGACCTATAACCAAATGAGTTAACATGGGCAGTGTGACATATTTTCTAACATTTAGTTAGTGACCGATAAATACATATATTATATTGGAAGATGTTTCACTATGCCACTTCACAAAAACGAAATAAATAAATAAATGAAAATATAAGTTTTTCATGTTTGCGGTTTCAGACTGGTAAACACTGGCACTATTTAATTTTCAACTGTACTAGTGCTGCAACTAACTGTTATTTTGATAATCAATTAATCTTCGATTATATTTTGATTAATCGATTAATCATTTAATTGATTTTTTTACTTTATACAATTGTATTTCCTGTAGTTTATAATGAGATAAATAATAAAATAATAAAGGGCCTAAGGATTTGGTTTGATTTACAACACTGAATTCATGATTCTATAATCTCACAAAACTATGAATAAAGCCTGAATCATGAAAAGTAAAAAAAAAAATTTGTATTATTGTTATTACTTTCAGAACATATGCAAAACAGTTCCTTTCCTTTACTTGTAAAATCAAAAGTTATGTTCATTAAATTCATCTGAGATGGAGTGGGACTAAATATCAGCCCAGCATAGAAATATTAATAATTCTGCCAAGCTGAAAAATATCAGGACCCTTAGCATTATTTTACATAATATTCAGAATTATATATAGTTTAATACAGTACAACCATCTGAAAACACAGTGCAGATTCACTCTGGTGTTGAAAAGTTACATCATCACAGTGCTCACTGTATTACATGCACTTACATAATGAGGGGAAAACACCTAAAACACTTAAACCACGCACTTTGGCCTCTGAGACATCAGTGTGATATCCATAAAAGCTGCACCATTGATTACAATGAAACTGAAATTGCAGTATGTTGTTGTTCAGTTAAATCAAAATTATGGTACTCTCTTTTACTGTTGAAACCGGGTTAATTGATGTAGATTCTAGCTTGTTCAGTGAAGTTTAACGGAGACTAGCTTGTGGTAAATACAAACAGGTTTTGAATTCATAAAATATCTACATTATAAAACATAGAACATAATGTTACTGACGGAGCTTCTCTGTGCTCGCCTAAACTAATTGATCATTACATTTGTCATCGAAGATTTTCATTATCTGTAATGATAAATTTTATTGATTAGTTTTTGCAGCACTAAACTGTACTGTTGATTTCAACCACACAAGATGAAAACAACTATGAAATCCTACTGGGACCTGAAAGAAGCAGTTCTGTCAAAGACTCCCACGAGAATCAAAAACTTTTCTTATTTCCAGAGCTAGGTGCTGTTTTAATGACCTCTTCCCTCAAACCCTTACCATCTAAATCCCAAATCTCTTCCTGCGAATCGCAGCTGGGGCTTATTTTCCCCTTCTCTTGATGGAAGTGGTGAAGGGAAGTGATTGCTTGTTTAAACAGAAAGTGCAGGGCTGCCCCTGTGTTCCTGGATTTCCAGTAGCTGATGTTGACCACAGTGAAACAGAATTCTGCTGTTCCAACATGGCAGTCCATTGCCATGGAATGCAGAGCCATAAGTCAGCCAAAGCTTCAAGGGCTAGGCTATTGATTTCCCCACATTTCATCATCATAGGGAACGGATGGTGAAACTCTAACAAGAGGATCTGAAGATAAATATGACCTGGTCTTGTCTAAAGGAACCCCTAAACTTACAAGAAAGAACTATGCTTTTTCATTTTGTTTGACTGTTTATTTCAAATAAATTGTAAAGTTTAATTCACATTAGTGTGGGACCTGTTTTATTGAAAGCACGAGTCAAACCTTCAGGAGGTCAAATCACCAGTGTTTCACAAGTGGTAAAACAAAAGAGGAAATAGGAACCAAGTTTATAGGAAAAACAAACTTTGTTTAAGCCACTGCAATAATAGCTGATACTGTGCTGGTTAAGTAGAGAAGGTCACAACCTATGATGTTTTTGGTGATAAAAGAAAATAAGGCCAAAATATGTTGTGACAGAGACATACTGGAACAACCACTACTGAATGGGAAACCAAAGGAGATTTGCCTCTTTAAAGTGTAACTTTTTCAATGTTAAAATAGATTTGCCTTATCCCAGCTTAATGAGTAGAGACAACTACATGTAATCCAGTGGTATCTTTTCCCCAAAAAGTGTAAATACTGTGGCTCTGTGACATTCGTTTGCAAACTGACCACACTGTGATTTCAGGGACAGCAATTTGAAAGTTCTGCTGCTGTAATCAGTCTGTGCTTACTAAAATTTGAACTGCACCTAGTGGCCGTAGCTGAAAGTGTTGTTGACCAGTTTCTGGATGAAATGTCCACAGGGTGGCACCAAAGACTTTTTAGCAAGTAAGTTCACTGGCAGCCATCTTTGGAATACTCGCATGCAGCTATTTTTCTATGTAAACAAGCAGCATGCAAGGGCAGCTCCTCTCTACTTGAAATGGGAAAAACTAAAAATCTCCAAAATGGTTGGTCAAGTTTACGATCAAAGAACATATCTAAAATCAGCAGTAAAATCTGACAACACTGGTATCTTAAATTGTGCTTCTTTACCTCAGATTACTCTAAAAACAAATTTTTACTAGCATGTATATCTAATGCACATGCGCGTTCTTGAGCTGATTGACAGGTGATGTCTGTATCTAAAAGGTGATTGGCTCTTTTACCTGTCAGGCAGGACTTTTCTACATCCGATGACCGTTGGGCATTCCAATTTCTCCCATTCATTTTAATAGAAGTGTCCCATTTCTGTTAAATTGTTTCTGGTGGCACCAAAGGTGAGTTGTATTTTTAGTTGTAAATGAAACAATACAGTGAACAGGAATGCATATTTTATTTACCATACACCTTCACCCAAACGTCAGTAGAGTATAAAAAAATTACAAAATATGCAACCTCTGTTTGCGCTCACCATTGTTCATCTGTTATAACGCGATTACTTCAGGTTTTCAGGAATCTTGTTTGAAAACAACCATTATTTTTTGCAGTTACATTTAGTGTTGCTAAAGGCACAGAAAGTGTGCAATATACCGTTAAATAATTCAGTTG
This sequence comes from Xyrauchen texanus, assembly GCF_025860055.1. Classification (NCBI taxonomy): domain Eukaryota; kingdom Metazoa; phylum Chordata; class Actinopteri; order Cypriniformes; family Catostomidae; genus Xyrauchen; species Xyrauchen texanus. Next base: position 24,767,506 of record NC_068294.1, on the reverse strand, counting down.
ACAGAAGGTGAACTTTATATGTAGCATGATGTACATGTTATAAAAACATACAGCCATATTTCTCTGCTAGATAGAGACTGACTTTAACAGCAGCAGAGTTACTCACATAAGCTAGCCACAGGCTTTGTTGAGAATGTAAGAGCTAGAAAGTCTGTTATCAAATACACTACACAATACTGCTGTGTTGTAATAGCATACAACCAAACGTTCAAAAAAATTTGTGGATGGAACTCACATCTACAGGCCCCTTAAAAGCAAATGCTTGGTGAACAAGAAAACAAACACAAAGCACTGTGAGTCAGGACTGGAGGAGGCTGGAGCAGCAGTGTTGGAATTGCAGGTTCCAGCTCGACATCCTCCTCCACAAACACTATAAATAGGGCTCCATTCAGCCACACCTTCTCTGATGTGAGCTATGTGCCCGGGAGCCAGCCAAAACACTCCTCTGCAATAACAGAACACTGCTCAAAGAAAACACACCACCTTGTATAAATAAGTCACTCACTTAAACATAGTCCCCACATACAAATATACTTAATGTTATATCTGAAAACAAAATCAAAGGCATTGAAATGAAATTAGATTTCCCTTGAACACAATCAAAACTGCATAAACAAAAAATGTAAAAGTACCAGTTCCATAAGTGATTTATTGAGTCGTTTATATCTCCTTAACCCTTTCGCACATACTGACCAGATCAAACTGGTGTGATTACACTAGGCTATGACGAAATCAGAATCCCATGCTGCATTGCAAAATAAACAATATGGCAGCGTGCATAGTCAGCAAGAGCATCCGCGTTCACATCTTCTATCATAATCAACCATTACAAATATCTAAAAAACACATTATATGTTTAATAATATATAATCTGACCTTCAGTGCATCTGTTATAAAGTGTACAGTAACGTTTGTTTTAATTATAGCATGCATTAAAGAACTCATGGTGGGGGATCCGTCAAACCAAGAGACACTCACGTGTGAAAATGTTAAAGATGCACTCAGTAAGTTTTTGTTTATATTGCACTGACGAATATTGCATTCTTCTTTCATTTATACTGTCATTTATACCACACCAATGATGCAGCTTCACACAAAAGCAATGGATTTCGGTAATCAATGCCTTTGTAAGAATGTCCAATAGTGTGTGAGTGAGTGTGAGTGAGTGTGTGTTGGGGGGGGGGAATGGAAACACAGAGAAAAGATCAGATGGAAATTTTATACTGTATGGAAGTTTTTCTTTTCCTTCTAATGATTCACAGTCACATTTGTCCTATCTAATTTTGGCAACCATTCTCAAAACAGAAGTAATAGATGCAGACGTTATCTAGCAGAGGCAGATAAAGCACACCTTTGTTTAATGGAAAACGAATCGGTTACCTTATGTAACCTCGGTTCTCTCTAGAAGAGGGAACGAGTATTGCGTAAGCTAGCTTACGCTACGGGAAAGATTCATCTTTTCTGAGATATTGAAGCCAAAAAATTATCCTTAATTTTGTATCCATTGTCAACGCAGTGCAGCAAATGCATACCTTGAGTGGGCTAGCTAGCGAGCTCATAGGTTCAGAACTGCTGCAGCCTATAGACGAACTTGAGTGAACTTGCGTCCAATGACGCCCGCGCCGTCACTGCATCAAAGCCCGCCAAAATGGGCATGGCTAGAGTGCATATAAGCGTAAGTTCGTAGGCTGGAACCCTGGTTTTCATTGAATCAAGCGAAAATCGCTCGTGGCGCGAGCACGGCCGGCTACGCAATACTCGTTCCCTCTTCTAGAGAGAACCGAGGTTACGTAAGGTAACCGATTTGTTCTCTTACGAGAGGTTCTCTCGTATTGCGCATGCTAGCTTACGCTACAGGAACCCATTGTCAACGCCATGCGCGCCAAGCATCCACTGCATGAGCCCCGGGGGTGGGGGGACCCGGGGGAGCCCTTGTGAGTGGGGAAAATAATATTTGGCCGGCAAGAGTGCGGGCCAGTGTGTGTGTAATACATAAGCACATAGTGGGAAGGAAAAGACAGAGCGGCGGTGCCGGTCTGTGTGGAATGTGTCCCATCAGTGCAGCTCACCAGGGGAGCTGTAGCGTATTAAACCGCTAGTAGTTTCGCCTGCAGGGCGGGCACTTCCAGATTGTAAAATCTGACAAAGGTGGAGGGGAAGCCCAGCCCGCTGCCACACATATGTCGTGAATGGAAATCCCGCTGGACCATGCCCACGAGGAGGCCATGCCTCTAGTGGAGTGAGCCCTAATGCCTAACGGGCATGGTAGGTCTTTTGACGCGTACGCGGCAGCAATAGCGTCCACTATCCATCTAGACAGTGTCTGTTTCGAGGCGGCGAAACCCTTGGTGCGCCCTCCGAACGAAACGAAAAGCTGCTCAGAGCGTCTGAAAGAGGCGGAGCGCGCAGTATACAATCTCAGTGCTCTGACTGGGCAAAGGAGATTGGCGTCGCGTTCGCTATCGGATGCTGGCAGCAGCGATAGGGAAATGATTTGTGCTCTGAAAGGAGTATCGATCACCTTGGGGACATAGCCGTGTCTATGCTTTAAAATGACCTTGGAGTCACTTGGTCCAAACTCAAGACACGCAGCGCTGACAGACAGCGCGTGAAGGTCTCCCACACGTATAACTGATGACAGGGCAGTCAGAAAAACGGTTTTGAGTGAAAGGTATTTCAAATCCACGGATTGAAGCGGTTCGAAAGGGGGGGCTTTCATAGCTTCGAGAACTACGGAAAGATCCCAGATAGGAACCGATGGGGGGCGCGGGGGGTTCATCCTTCTAGCTCCCCTGAGGAAGCGGATGACCAGCTCGTTTTTTCCCAGTGACTGGCTGTGCAGGGGTTCAGCGAATGCCGCGATGGCCGCCACGTACACTTTGAGTGTGGATGGGGATCTGCCCTTATCCAGCAGCTCTTGTAAAAACACGCGCAGCGACGACACCCCACATGTCCGTGGGTCCAGGTCTCTGTCGGTGCACCATTTTGAAAACACAGACCATTTGGACGCATAGAGTCTTCTCGTGGAAAGGGCTCTAGTGTGTATGATAGTGTTTATTACTCCTTCTGGCAAAGCGACGGGTAGTTGTTGATCACCCACACGTGCAGCGCCCAGCGCTCTGGGTGGGGATGCCAGATCGTGCCGCGAGCTTGAGAGAGGAGATCTGCTCTCACTGGAATGGGCCACGGGGCTGTCAGTGACAGCCGCGTAAGCTCCGGGAACCATGTCTGATTCTCCCAGCGCGGGGCTATGAGGAGCACCGAGTGACGCGTTTCCCTGATCCTCTGCATTACCTGTGGCAATAGCGAGACGGGAGGGAAGGCGTAAAGCGGGCGGTTGGGCCAGTCCTGGGCCAGCGCGTCCTCGCTTTTCGAGAAAAATACTGGGCAGTGAGAGTTCTCTTCTGACGCAAAGAGGTCTATCTCTGCTCTGCCGAATACACTCCATAACTTCTGGACTGTTTGAGCGTGCAGGGACCATTCCCCTGGGGAAATATTGTCTCCGGACAGTCTGTCTGGGCCGTCGCCCTCAGCGAGCGCAGGTGGCACTGGGACCAACTCAGTATGCGTTTTGTCAGATGGAAGAGGTTCCTGGATCTGACACCGCCCTGACGGTTTAGATAGGATACCACAGATCTGTTGTCTGAACGGACCAGGACGTGGTGACCCTGAATGACCGGGAGGAAGCGCGTACTCGACCACTATCATTTCCAGACAATTTATGTGAAGGAGCTTTTCCTGAACTGACCATAGGCCAAAAACCGGAGAGCCCTCGCAGACCGCGCCCCAACCCGTGTTGGACGCGTCTGTCGAGATGACTTTTCGGCGAGATACAGCTCCCATCGTCACTCCCCGCTGATACCATTCGGCCACTGCCCAGGGCTGCAGAGCTGAGATACAGGTCTGAGTCACTCTGATCGGCTGGCGGCCCATGGCCCAAGCCCGGCGAGACGCGCGGGTGTTTAGCCAATGCTGAAGTGGGTGCATGCACTGTAAGCCCAGCTGTAGTACTGCTGCAGCTGAGGCCATGTAACCTAGCATTCTCTGAAATTTTTTCAGAGGCGTGAGGCTGTTCATCTGAAAGGACGCGGCTAGTCGCTGAACACGGCGCGCGCGCTGTGTAGATAAGCGAGCCGTCATCGCCATGGAGTCTAGTTCTATTCCAAGGAAGGAAACTGCCTGACTGGGCTGTAGTGAGCTCTTAGTCCAATTGACTGCAAGGCCCAAACTGTTCAGATGACTGAGGAGAACTGTCCTGTGAGACAGAAGCTCCGTATGTGACTGTGCCAAAATCAGCCAATCGTCCAAATAGTTCAGAATTCGCAAGCCCTGACTCCGCAGGGGTGCGAGCGCCGCATCCATGCACTTCATGAAAGTACGGGTTGCTAAGGACAGGCCGAACGGAAGGACGGTCTTTCTTGGGGACAAGACAATAAAACCCCGACTCGCTCAGAGAAGGTGGCACTCTCTCTATGGCCCTTTTGCACAGAAGGTTTGCTATTTCTGAACGAAGCATGCAGGCTGCTTCCGTGTTCACAGTAGTTTCGAGCCGCGCTCTGAAGTGGGGAGGGTCCGATCGAACTGTAGCAAATAGCCCTGTTTTATTGTGCTTAACACCCATTTGGAAATCCCTGGGATAGCTTTCCACGCTTTGAAGCGTAACGCTAGAGGGTGAATGGCCAAGTCGCCCTGATTGCTGCACACAGCGAGCTGAACAGAATGTGTGAGCGCGCTTACTGTGCTTATGCATGACTGCTCGCAGACAGCAGGGACAGGCTGTTCTGTGAGTGACTTTCCGATTGAGGTGAATGGTGAAAGAGTCACATCTGTGAAGTGATGCGCGAGCATAGTCACGGGCATGGGACTTACATACAGAGAGGTGTTTACTGGCCGTGTGACAGAGCGGGCAGAGAAGGGGCGCGCGCACGGATTCGTGGGCACGTTTATTGACTCTAACACTCGAGCTGGCTGTGCCTGCTTTATGTGAGTGGGCTCTGATAGGGACACGGGAAGTGTAATGCTTGTGTGTAGGGGTGAACACTGGATTGTGGGCACATTTTCTACACATAAGGCATGTTTGCTTTTCACAAAATGTCTTTTGTTTGCCGTGAAAACGGCATTTGAGTGCAGGCAAGCGGGCAGTATCACCGGCTTGTTGGCTGCTGAATCCACCACTGCAGTAGCCTAAGAGAAGGGGACTGACAGGGGGCGAAGCTTTGACGGTGGTCCGGCCGCGGCGGGACTGAGCCGTCGTTTCTTTAACAAAGCTAGGAGGACTTCGGTTGCTCAGGTTTCAGCGCAATCTTAGGCCGAGGCCCGCAGGGGGGCGGCGGTCTGCGGCGGCTGTCTGAGCGCGTTCTAGGGCGGCCGCCCTGTCAACGCTGAGAAGTCTGGCTTTGCTGAGCTGGGCGCTGTGAAGAGGCTCGTGCAGGAGGCTGGTCACGTGGGCAGCCTGCAGAGGAGCTAGCGCGACGAGGCAGGAAGAGATTCATGGCTTGAGTGGCTTTCTGGACTTCCGAAAAATGGTCAACAATGCCACTCACCGCGGAACCGAAGAGACCGGACGGAGAGAGCGGCGCGTTGAGGAACGTGGAGTGCTCAGCTTCTCCCATATCGGCTAGTGTTAGCCATAGGTGTCTCTCGGTCACAGTCAGCACGGCCATGCACTTCCCTAGGGCTTGAGCTGCAGCTTTGGTGGCGCGAAGGTCGAGATCCGTCGTGCTCCTTAGATCTGAAACAGCCTCTGGGTGCCTGCCTTTCTCATCCCATTCCCGGAGAAGGTCCGCTTGGAGGATCTGTAAAACGGCCATGGAATGCAGAGCAGATGCGGCTTGGCCGGCGGCGGCATAGGCGCGGCCAACACAGGCGGAAGTAGTTCTGCAGGCCTTAGACAGGAGCACTGGCTTAGACCGCCATCTCGCGGAGGGCGGGCAAAGGTGTGCTGCTACCGAATCCTCGACCGGGGGGATGGAAGAGTAGCCCCTCTCGGTGGCGCCGTCCACCAGAGCAAGAGAGGTGGAGACGTGGGATCGGTTCCTGGCCGAGAGAGGCGCGTTCCACGATTTAGAGAGCTCGGCGTGGAGTTCCGTCAGGAAGGGCGCGGCCCGGGCCGCGGGCGCCACGCGTCGACGGCTCTGAAGAAAGCAGAGTCGAGTCTGTTGGGAGCCTGTTCAGAGGGCGGTGACCACTCGAGCCCGAGGCGTTCGACGGCCTGTGTGAGGAGGCGCGTTAGTTCTTCCTCGACTCCGGCGCGGGTCCTGCTGGATTCCTGGGCCGAGGAGGAGGCTTGGGAGCCTGACCACTCCTCGCTGTCCGAAGCCATGATGTAACAGCAGCCCTTATCTTCCGCCTCGTCATCCAAGATGGCAACAGTGCGGCCGCTCGGCGGCAACTGCGCGTCCCGGGAGGGCGGGGAGGGTGAAAGCGAGGCTCGAGGGAGAGGCTCCGGCGAGGTAGTCGCTTCTAACACTGGTTCCGGCAGCCTTTGGGAGCGGCGCTTCTTTCTGCGTGGCGAAACGAAAGGCGGCGCGGCGGCTTCGGTTTTGAGTGCTTCGAGTCCAGCCCGCAGGGTCGACATCGGAAGCTCCTCGCAGAGGTCGCATCCGCCGTCAGCGAGGACGAGCTCTGCATGTTCCAGTCCCAGGCAGAGAGCGCAGATGAGGTGGCGGTCTCCGGCGCTGAGAGGGGCGCGGCATGAGGCGCAGGTGGTGCGAGGCATCTTAAAAAAGACGCTCGTTGCTCTTTTTGTGAAGTTCGCTGAGGAACTTGCTTGCTCTAAAAAGGATACGTCGCCGGATGGCGTAGCTCGCAGGATGGCTGAAGGTGGCGAAGACGGCCGGCTTCTTCGAGCGCTGTCCAAGCTTGCTAGATGCCCCTCGAACGGCGACGCGGCTTCTGCAGTTCAGAGATGCGAAGAGCTTCGCTGAATAGATGAAAATCAGGGTTCCAGCCTACGAACTTACGCTTATATGCACTCTAGCCACGCCCATTTTGGCGGGCTTTGATGCAGTGACGGCGCGGGCGCCTGTCACTGGACGCAAGTTCACTCAAGTTCGTCTATAGGCTGCAGCAGTTGCCGCAGAGCAACCTATGAGCTCGCTAGCTAGCCCGCTCAAGGTATGCAGTTGCTGCACTGCGTTGACAATGGATACAAAATTAAGGATCATTTTTTGGCTTCAATATCTCAGAAAAGATGAATCTTTCCCGTAGCGTAAGCTAGCAATACGAGAGAACCTCTCGTAAGAGAACAATGGTACCAATATTCACCAGCGTAGCAAAGTGTTCAGACACGCTCTGAAGGCTCAGTAAACAAATGTAGAGGAAAGTGGAGTCATAAAACTTTGACAGGCATCACACATCAAAGCCAAGCATGTCTATTAAATCATTTGAGGGGAAAATCCTTTTCAAATGTGCCATGTGACGCCTGTCAGGGTGTAAATTAAAGGCAGGAAAGTGAACCACAGCAAATGTGGAAAATACTGTAGCCCGCCCTGCTGTGGTTTTCATCACCACATTAAGTATAACATTGAGGAGAAGGTCTCTGAGGTAAGAATATAATTGCAACTTGAAATGTCCAACGTGTCAGGTCATTTCAGAGGAACAATGATTACAGCAGCAGCTACATGTACACTGTAATAAGATGGGAGTCTCCTCACTCCTGTATTTACTTAAAATCTGTTAAAACATTTTTGTTTATAAAATTTTCTCTATGTAACTAACATAACCTTAAGTAAAAAAAAGAGTAAAGTGGAGTTGCATCTTAACTAAGTTGCATTTATTATGCTTATTATGATCTTCTGCACACTGTATGGTAAATTGCATACCCAGTGTTGACCTTCTCTGATTATTTAAGTTCAAGTGCAGAGATAATTTCATCTAGCAGAGAGTCATTATAGATAATTTAGAGTCAACCCACTCAGTAGTGTTGCATAAGCAGTAATAAGTAGTAGTAAGTGAGTTACTTCTTACCTGTTGGAGCAAAGAGTATTGGATGCAGAATCCTGGGCTGGAGGGGAAGTATTCATCAGAGACAAAGCGGATCAGGATCTGGTTACCCTTGGATACCTGAGGCCCTGGTACCACCTGTGAGCCACACCAGCGACCCAGCACCATCCCTAAAACAGGCTCCTCCACCTCCACATAATCATACCTACAACACCACGGCACACTGTGTTAGGACAAAATCTTCATGAATTGCTATCAAACGTATTCTTGAAGTCATTTACACCAGATGGGGTGATCAGTCCTAAAAGGGATAGTTCACCCAAATATTGCTCTCATCATTTTCTCACCCTCATACCATCCCAGATGTGTATGACTTTGTTTCTTCTGCTGAACACAAAGTAAGATTTTTAGAAGAATGTCTCTGCTCTGTAGATACATATCTTATGGATTACTTTTATGCTGCCTTTATGTGGGATTTAGAGCTTGAAAGGTCTGGTCAACATTCACTTGCGAATATAAATAAATTATATTTGCTGATTGTCACCATTGTTGAGATTTGTATGCTGGGTGGTGATATCTGTACATGCCTACTGACTACACATACTAAAAGATTTCCACTTAGCTCACCACAATCACATTGCAAACACCTTAATTTTTTATGAATAGATATATAATTTTGTTATTATATGTATGATATTGCTACAAATCGCATTTATTGCAATTTATAATCAGATTTTTAGAAACTATCACTCAACTTACCTTATTTTCTGTAATTTTTAACACTATTACATCGGCTGGAAGAAAATGAAATACAACTAAATACAATATATATATATATATATATATATATATATATATATATATATATATATATATATTATTTAAAAAAAAATGTCAATGTGGTCCTATGGTCAGAAAATCTGCCTTCTTTCAAATACTCATAAGCCCTGGCTCTCCTAATTGTTGGCCCAAGTACAGGCTCATAACTGGAGAAGGTGGCCAAAAGGAGGGTAACAATGAAGCCCTGCTGGCAACGTGTGATGAAGCACACCTGATGCTTTTTGTGCCTCATCACCACTGCCATAAATCCAATATCATGTCCTTCCTGTTGGCCACCAGCTGCAGTTATGAGCCTGGACTTGGGGTAGCAAGTGTCGATGCAGTGATTTGAAAGGTGGTAAAATGGTCTGTCACACCTTTACAGTTAATTCATCACTGTCCCGTATCATTCCGTGTGAAGGATTGCAGGCGATTTACAGCTAAGAGGCATCTAAGTGCAAGTTTAATGCTTTGAAGAGCTCCACAGGAAGCAATGGCAATTAGGTTATTTACAAAGGTACTGTAAACAAACACTCCGACACAGAGACAGCGAGGAAAGAGGGGAAAAGTAGAGAGATTATAATATGGGTATTGAGAGAAAAACTGAGCTAAAAGGCTTGGGAGTAAATTAAGTGTGAATTAGATTAATGGGGGACTATAGACATTTAAACTCATTCATTCTATTTATCTTTATCTTCTAACTTTTCATAAGCTACAATAGCTTTGACCTATAAATCCATTCTCCCAAGCATTTAATGAAGAGAATAAGCTATGCACTGAGGCACGGCTAAATGTATAATAACAATCACCCTGATGGCACCTCAGTCCACAGAGAGGAAATCATGAGAGCTAAATGTATCTGTTATTACACTGCAGTGACGCTAAAACATAATGGACTTTGGGATTATGCAGGTATCCCAAATCACAATTCAGCAATGAAGTATTGTTTTGTACTACATTTACTTGAGGGAAATCACAGCTAATCAAATGATATTCAAATTAAATTTACTTCTGGAAAAACTGCACAACTTTATTTAGCTGTACAGTAACTATACCTATTAAGCACATATTCGTCTAAACAAAGTACACACACAGCAAACTCACATACTGATACATACAATAAGGGGGGATTTCACTTAAAAATTAATTGACCTGCCAATGATGTTTAATATTTTCAAGTGCTATATGTGTTGTTTTAGCACCCAATTAACTAAAGGAATTATGCAAATTAGATATTGATGCAAACTTGGTCACAGAATTGGGTTTTTGCAATTTGCGATGAGGTAAACATGAATGAATGCAATGCCACATGTAATCAGAGATGCATGTGTGTGTATATATATATATATATATATATATATATATATATATATATATATATATATATATATAAAAAATATTCATATGTGGTGCTAAAAATTATTTCTATCAGGTACAAGGGGGTAACAAATTATTCACACGTCATCTTTATAAATAGTTTCTGATAAATACAGCATATTAAAAATAAAGAAGTAACCTCCTCTCTCTTTTCTATTTTTGCTCTTTTTCTTAGCCATCAACCAACCTGTAATATTTCAGGTATAGGTCACACAAGTACACTTTTTTTTTTTTTAAATATTTTTTTAAATATTTGCCAAGCATCTGAAAGTTCAATTAAAAGTAATGTTGTCATTTGATAATTTTTTTTAAAATCGTGATTAATCACATTTTATTTTTAGTAGTTAAATGCGATTAATCACAGATTTTGGAAATGCTGAAATGTTACACTATATATACTTATTTTCCTGTCAAAATACAGTTATTTCCATCTTAGGAAAGGAAATAAAACAATATGTAACAATATACTGCTTTATTAACATTTTCAAAACAAAGATTCCACAGTATAAATGGTAAATGGTCTGCACTTATATGGCACCTTTTTAACCTTTACGGTATTCAAAGAGCTTTACACTGTGACTCATTCACCCATTCAAACACATATTCATACATGCAAGGTGCTAGCCTGCCATTGGGAGCAACATGGGGTTCAGTGTCTTGCCCAAGGACACTTTGGCATGTGGAGTCGTGTGGGCCGGGATTCAAACCACCAACCCTACGATTAGTAGCTGACCCGCTGACCTACCAACTGAGCCACAGCCGCCTCTGATAGAGATGCACCAACATTGCACCAATTCAAGTAACATTAAACATTTCCCAATGTTTAAATGGGAGTTTGACTAATTGAAAGAGCTAGTCCCCCCATATGTTGCATATTCATTGCAATGAGCATTTAATCTCTTAAAATCTCATCCTCCACCAGCAATCGTGAAGCTGCATACACGACTCACGTCAGAGAGTAAACGTCATACAAAACTCAATGCCCTTTTCAACTCCACATGAAAAGCAGACAAAAAAAAACCCCCATCTCATTCTGAGTTTTGGTGATAGTTAAGACTTGGTGTGCTTTTGTGGTAATTTAAATGCGCCTTACTTAGACTGAAAAATACCTGATTTCTATCACAAGTCCCATCTGGGCTTGTTTTGTACATAAAATTATGGAGAAAGGACCTCTTAGAATTATTTGGTCATGAAACAGGGAAAAGCTGTAGTGTATGTTTTGATAAGTGTGCGTCAGTCTAATCCATCCGGGCAGACACATGGAAACATTACAAAGGTTCCACTCTTCCAACCAGTGTTTGTGCTGGTTTATGCTCTATTAGTGGTGGATTAAGGAAAATGTATGTGTTAAACTTTTTTAATGAATCGCATGCATTAACACATTAATTCTGACAGCTCTAATTAAAAGACAATTTTTTATGTCTCACAGGGTTGGCACTTTGGTGTCCCACACAAAACACAAAAATGTATCTAGCTACAACAACTACTGTCATAATCACAAAACGATTTACACACACTTCCTTATTAAATAAAGTTTATTTACCACCTACGTTCTGTGGTGGGTAATATGTTATCTGTGCCAGGAAAATAGTACTGACACCAGCGCATTCTATAAAAAAGACTTATTTAGATAGAAAAGAGGTGTTTTGCACTGTAAAGAATGGGAGTGACTTTAAAACCACAAGCTAAAGTGGCACAACTGTTTAGCAAATTCACCCCATAGTCTTTCTACATCTCTCATGACCTTCTTTTAGGCTCAAAATTACAGCCTTTTAGTTTGGCCTGAATAAAGTTGCCTAAACTTCTTTTTTAATAAAGGAAAGAAAAAAACAGCTTGAGTTGAGGTTGTGTTATTCCTGCCTGGATGGACTCAATGTTCCTGCAGTATTTAATAAAGGCTGGTTTCAGTGGCTGCTGCCAAAGCCTGGTACTAATCATTTGATTGGACGGGCATACTTCCCCTTTTTGGCTTTTTGGAGAAATTGTTTACTCTCCGCCTAGCCTGACAATGACGCATCAAACCGCATTCAATGAAAACAACGAGGCCGGTCATGCTTCACACTAAAAAAAGACACACTCGCTGACATGGAGCCTTGATTTTCTGACACATAGTAAGTAAGCCAATACATAGAGGGAAAAGGCCTGGAGGATGAAAGCTCTCTGATGAATCTTTGTATATGGACTCATTGATGTGAGGTGTCTCACAACAATGGTTTCGATTGTAATTCAATATTAGTTATGATAATAGCAATACCAGCTCACACTCTGTTGGGTAAAGAAATATGATACCTTATTGATATTAAAATATATAAACTAGTCAGCTTTTTCTCAATTTGTGTTTCTCTTCTCTCTCAGAACACCCCCACAGCATCGGGATTTGTCTTGTTCCCAATGACACTATAGGCAGATGGCTCATCAATAATGTAAAGTTCTTTCACTAGTACCAGGTTTGTATGCATACATTCACACAAACTATGTGAGAACCTTAAGTAGGACATCCTGTACAGAAGCATGAGAGCCACAAATATCTTCAGGAAAATATGGCACATTATCAGAAAACAAGCATAGATTTTTTTAAATCAAATGTTTAAAAACAAGCTATGTAGAGATTTCAGCTAATTGCTCATGAACTAGTTCAAAAACACCAAATCTCTTTATAGATTTAAAAAATGAAAATATTTACTGTGCTTATTTAAAGGGATAGTTTACTCAAAAATTACAATTCTTTGTTTCATCCTTTATTTTGCACATTATCATCAATTCAAATTTCATTTTTGTTGGCTAGAATTATATGGCATTTTAGTATGAGTAAAACTGACTAAAATGAATAAATATGACATGATGAAATATTGACTAAATTTAAGGGACATTTTTGTAAAAAGACTGTAAAAATGAACACTGGAATGAGTAAATTATGACAGAAGTTTAATTTTTGGGGTAACTAATGTGATGTTTTAAGCAAAGGATGCTTAAAACATCATCACATTAAAGAGGTTTTGCTATGGATTTCAAGTAAACATTATGGCAAAGGACATTGATAAAGACAACAATAGCTTTATTTATTACTTGATCCATTCAAAAACTCAATTTGACAATATGAGGTTCATCAATTAAAATGGAACTATTGAATTATATAGTCTATTGCAATTCCAACGGAACTCCTTATCAATCAATATAAAGCTCAGTATATATATTTGTACCTCAAAACAATATACTGTTGAACACAATACAAAATCCTTATAGTTATCACTATATCTTTTTTTTTTATTTGCCCTTAAAAGACCAAGACAGAATCCAACATTGTAAAATTTCCTAAGAAGTACAGAAAATCCTGCCCAGTATTCTTATCGGCCTGAACAAACAGAAAGGATGATGAGACAGTTGTGTAGTGGCCTGCCTGCTTTCTGGACTGGGCTTTGCTGGCGGCTGTGTGATAGGATTCAGCATGCAGCTTTTATTACAGTTTATTCCAGCACAGCCACTTTGATTAGATCCAAACAGAAGGGTCTTTTTTCTTCATTCAGCTGGCATAAGATCATCATACCGATGTGTATTAATGCCTTTCCCGTACATACTTTTGAAACAGATGTGTGCAGTGTATGGTGGTTATGAATATTTAAAGAAACTAAATAAATTTGTATAAAAAAAGCTAAATACAAATATGTGGCAGGGTGGAGGGCGGGGCCGGGTCGTGATCATACACACCCGGTCTCTTATCAGGCTCATCAAGCCTCTGAGATGGATAAAGGTCGACTGCGGAGGATTGTGCGGGAGAGAGAGAGATAGTTTACGGACATGTCCGTCATGTGTGTGTTTGTGTCTGCTTAAGTTTTATATTAAAAATATTATTTATATTGACAAGCCGGTTCTTGCCTCCTCCTTTCCATTGATCTCTTTACAAAATACAAATAAATTTGAATATTTTGTGTGCATGTGGGTGAATGTAGCCTACATTAAGGGATTATATGCATAAGGGAAAGCATGATTTGAAAGTCTGAATGCTTGTGAACTATTTCAAGAATACAGTTTTTATGAATTAATTATGATTGCTGATTAACTGATTATGATTGCTGATTATTCAGATGATCCCTGTTGTTTATCACTTGTGGTAAATATTTATGAAATTTTGATATTTTATGACCTTGTAACTCACTATTTATTCCCATCGTAAAGTTGTTATATGTTTTATGTTTATGTTATATGTTATATGTTTTTAATTCCTGTAACTTTGTTAATTGTGCTGCTGCCTGTCTTGGCCAGGACACTCTTGGAAAAGAGATTTTTAATCTCAATGAGTTTTCTTTCTGGTTAAATAATAAAAAAAAAAAAATGCAAATTAGTCATATCAATATTTAATGAGAAAACTTCTCCAATGAAGATAATTTAAAGACATTACACACAGTGGCAAGAAAAAGGATTTGAATAATTTGGAATTACCTGCAATTAAGTATAAATTTGTCTTAAAATCTGATTTGATCTTCATCTAAGGATTGAACTATTAACACACAAATTATTAGTTGGAAAACCTTGTATCCAATTAATGAAACGAGATTGGAGGTGTGGGTTAGAACTACTTTGACTTATAAAAAGCACTCAAACATTTTGAGTTTGCTATTCACAAGAAGCATCTGCTGACGTGGATCGTACCTCACAAAAAATGATCTCAGAAGACCTACGATTAAGAATTGTTGCGTTAAGCTAGGGTTACAAAGTTATCTTGAAGAGCTTAGATATTCATCTGTCCACAGACAGAAAAATTGTCTTTAAATGGAGACGATTTAGTACTATGGCTACTCTCCTTAGAAGTGGGTGTCCAGCCAGGATAACTCAAAGGGCACACCGCAGAATGCACAATGAGGTTAAAAATAACCCTTGAGTGACAGCTACAGACTTGAAGGAATAATTGGAACTGGTTAACATTTCTCTTCATGAGTTTTCTATATAAGAAAAACATTTAACTGGCATGGTGTCCATGGCAGGACACCATGAAGGAAAAATGGGAAAAATGTCTTTCATTGGACTGATTGAATTGATGATTGAATTCAACTAAGGTTGAATTGTTTGGAAAAAAACACTAAGCACTATGGATGGTGTAAAAAGGTCACCGCATACAACATAAAAACATCATCCCAACGGTGAAGTACGGTGGAGGGAGCATCATGATTTGGGGCTGGTTTGCTGCTTTGGGGCCTGGACTGCACATTGTGCTTAGTCTTTATGTGACTTTGATGAAGATGACATCACATTTTATGACAAATTAATGCAGAAAACCAGCTAATTCCAAAGGGTTCACATAATTTTTGTTGACACTGCTCTTGTGGCAGATGAGTAAAGCATTGGACTTCAAATACTTGTAATCAAGATTTAAATGTGTGTAACCTTTTTATTGATTGCATATTTAGTGTCAAGACTGAAAGGTAATTTATTCATTAAGGAATGTACATACAGGTCAGGGAGCATTATTAATTGTATTTTTTGTATTTATGAATTGCTTTTTAATATAAAGTAATCATATTATATTAATATATTAAATTGACAGCACAACATTTGCATAGTTATTATCTCAGACTACAAATCCAGTCCATTCAAATTCATTGCTTTCAGACACAAAAACATACACAGACAGAGTTAAACCACACATACCTAAAACAACTCTCTTTAGGTTACATCCTACAACAACTCTACTCTCCTAACCCAAGGCTACAACCACTGATGTAAAAAAGTGGATGAGTAAGTTCAAATTCATATAGGAAAATCTAGGTTTCTGTTCTGTTATGTGCACATTTAAGGGACATTTGATTATTTATGTACTTAAAATAGTTAGAGGAACTGATCTTAGATAAGTGTGATTGCAAAGGGGTCCAAAGCAGTTTTGACTAGTGTGCTGTTAACATAAAGCCACAAGGAGGAGCTCTATAAGTAGCTGGCAAGACAATTTTCATTATTATTTTTTTAAACCCAGTCAACTTGAATATTATATTATTTAAATAATAATAATGTTAAATAAATAAATTATTATAGAAATATATAATTGTATAATAATAATTATCATTATAAATATTATTATTGTAAAATAGTCATTTATTTATGTAATAATGTCTTAACTTACTATGCAGTCCCACTTAGCAACTGGCCTAAAATCACATGTCCTTTTCTGCATATCGCGGCGCTGTTTTGTGGTCCATTCTGCATAACACGGCGGTTCATTTTAGCTTATCGTGGCCCATTCAGCCTGTTTCGTGGCCGACCCACTGGCCCACTCGGTCAACCCCTGATCAGCCCCAAAGTGCGTCGGCCCACCGGAAAATGCACGGTATGCCAGATTACCAGTCCAGCCCTTGCGCTCAGTGCACGATAGCACACTTAACCGGACTCAAAGCACATCTGTCACATCTGGGTTTGTGTGTATGGAGCACAGAAACACACTGAAATCATATGTACAATACAATGAGCCTGTTGTATTTAAGAAAGCACTACACACTACATAAAAAAGCAGTGTACATAGACGCAGCACAGTGGGCAGCACAATGAGACTATTTATTTATTTAATTCAAACGCAGCTCTCGTGATTTGAAAATCGCACTGGGTCATATCGCGATTTAGATTTTATTTTCCGTTAATTGTATTTAAAGGAATAGTTCACCCAAAAATTCTCTCATCATTTACTCACCCTCATACCATCACAGATGAGTATGAATTCTTTTTTCAGCACAACACAAATAAATATTTTTTTAAGAATATTTCAGCTCTGTAAGTCCTCACAATGCAAGTTCCAAAAGAACGTAAAGGCAGCATAAAAGTAATCCATACGAATCCAATGGTTAAATCCATGTCTTCAGAAGATATATTATAGGTGTAGTTGAGAAAAAGATCAATATTGAAGTCCTCTTTTACTATTAATCTCCACTTTTACATTCTTCTATTTATTATTCACACAAATCATATTGCTTCTGAACACATGGATTAAATCACTGGAATCTTATGGATTACTTATTTCTGCCTTTATATACTTTTTGTAACTTCACATTTTTGATCACCATTAACTTGCATTGTATGGACCTACAGAGCTGAAATATCCTTCTAAAAATCTTCGTTTGTACATGTTTGTTAAAAATCAGTGCAATTTGTTTTTTTATAAAATATACTAATAAAAGTATGAATGAAACATGCCAGTAAATTTGTTTGTTTGTTTAAAAAAGGATCAATTATTGTATTGCATTTACACTTCTAAAAAGACTATAAAATGTCATTTAGAATGTCTGTGTAATGTGCCTTTTGCAAGAATTGGAATTAATTTATCTCTAATTCGACATATCTGTTTCATATCTGTAGTTTACATATTTTGGCAATAAATGCATATAAAATGCATTCCTTATTTCCAAATATGTCTTTTTCAAATGTAAGAATCTTTAATGGAACCATTAAGAAAGCAGAATCCTTAAATTCCTCACAATTCACATTCCTACTCATTAATGTGTCAAGCTCTCAAATCTTTTAAATCTTTTCTTCTCTATAATTTCATGCCAGTCTTGATGTAATATTGAAACCCATCTGTCTAAATCAACTGCCATCTTCTGCTTGTGCCAGATGGTCACAGTTTGATATTTCTGAAAAGCAGGTAGTTTAACATCTGTTTTATTTTGTCAGGTACCATGAAGACATGGCAATTATGAAATGTATTTAAAGTTTTTTAATGTTGAGTCCACACGAGTAATAAAGATGACCTAAATAGTCTTTCGGCACTCTGTAAAAAATTTCAACCATCTTGCTTTCAAGTAAAATCCCACTTTGATACTCAAAATTAAGGTGAAATTCTGAAAATTCTGAAAATTGAGTAGAAATTACAGAAAGTATTATAATCCATGTATTTATATAATTTAAATGGATGGGAACAAACATGTTGTTATAATGAGGAATTATTTTCTTTTTTTATATATATATAATTGTGAAATAATTGTGAAAATAGCAACATGTTTCTAGAGCTTGAATAACTGATTTTTGTTAAAATGAATTCAATGTTTAGATATGTTTCTATATGTTTAGATATGTTTCTATATGTTAAGATGGGCTTTCCCCAATGTGCATGTGCAGTGTGGCCAGTGACCAAAGGGTCAGGATGTCTTACTTGCAAATTCCGTCCTCTGCGTCCTCCAGACCAAACTGCTGATCAAAGGACACCTGGATCCTGGAACCTTCAGCGACTGCCACCAGCCTCCACACTATAACTGTATTCCTGGGATATGTGTTGGGGAAGTCTGGACTGTGAATAATTCCATCCCCAGTGACACTGAGGACCTTCTCATGTTGAGACTCTTGAACTCCTACAGAGGTAAACAAAAAGGGTTTATTGCATTGTTTAAAAGCCTGCATAACTCATCAAAGCTGAGCAAAAACAGGTCTGACATATTACGTACAGTCATTTGAGAATACTTAACATCAAATAGGATTTAGCTCCTAGGGTGTTACATCAAGACACAAATAAAATGGATTATGGAGGAAAGTTTATGGAGGCAGTGCACTGTGCGATTTGATTGGGCATGGGCAACAATAAATAATTGATCACACAAAGCAAGCAAAGAACCAAACTCAAGGACTCTGTTTTTGATTGAGAAATTGGTCATTTGAAAATCTGATAATCATATTAAGGAGAAAATAATAGGGAAATGTGAAAATGATTTTGTTTCGTCAATACCATTAAATTAGCCAAAGGAATGATATACAGTTTGCAAACACAGCATATTAAGCCTAATGAACTTCTGTGTATCAACACACTATTTAGCTTTGATGTTGCTTCTCTGTAATAGTTTTCCATTCAAACAGACAGGAAATATCAGTCTCAAGGGGCTATATAAAGTGTTATTTACAGAGGACACTATAGCTGGCGATGACATTTCTAGTTGCAACAGTGAAATGAGTGAAAAATCATGGTTGAAAATCATCGGTTGGGTGGTCAAACCTCAAGAATATATTATCCCGTTACAATCTATTCTACTTTGAAGAGGTCTGATAGTTTTAACACTCTGGGAAAGAACAAGGCCTGAGAAGGAACTTTGCTGTAATTTTGAGCCCAATGCTTCTGGTTTTACAAGGTGGGAGAGGTATGCCAAGACTTTCGTCTTGTTTAAAAGTTCAGAAATTATTACATGCTGATTCACTCTCAACCCTGTTATGACAAGATTTTTTAAATTGTTGCTCCTGAGTGGAAGAAACTAAAATGACTTTCTCAATAAAGCACCCATAAAAACACCCTCTACCTGCAGCTCAGCCAAAGGGTAGAAAATGAGCTCTTAGAACAGAATGCCAACTTCCAAGTCTCCTTCTACAGGTGCTGTTGCACTTGAGCCAACATTTCACAAGAGTTACCACACAGCACAGTGAACGAGGACTAATAAAAACCTACCCTGGATATACTTGGTCATTATAAGTAGAAACAATCAGAGATCAACCAATATTCGTTTTTTATGACAACATTATTTTTATATATACGTAAGTGTCCAATAAACAGATTATTCATCACTAACATCTGAAGGTGGAAAGTCTGATTTACAAGAATAATATTGCGCAGTCAACAAAGAATTTATTTAACCCATTTTATTGCCAAAATAAACTTGCACAAGTCTTTTCACTTAATTAATTTGACTTACGTCTTTATATGAGTTCATCTTTGTTTTTGGCTCCCGAAAATAACGTGACTGTGCCGACATTTTTACAAAATGATTTTACATGGGTTTTCACCAAACTAGTCTCATAGAATGAAAGTTACTAAAACTACATTTTTGCAAACTGAGTTTTATGTGCCACCTTCTATGTTTTGCAGCAGTTTCCTGGTGAAATGAACACTATGCGCTACAACAACTGTCCGTTTTATACAATTTCACACAAATCATGAGTACAACAGCTGATTATGATTTTATAAACACTTATTTTTCAAACTATTACTAACACACTGCTATGTTATAATATTCAATCACTTTTGCTTGCATCATTTGAAAACCATATATTTTATTGCTTGTATTACAAACCCACTTACATTTACAAACATATTCCAACATGATTAGCTTGTGTGGTAGCTTACTTGATAGAGAGTTGGACTTTAGATTCAGAGACTGAGCCTCAAACCCAACCAAGCATGCTTGGAGTGAAAATGAAGCGAAAGTGTCATAGAAGCGACAAAATGAAATGGTTGCTCCAGAAAATTTTCTTTTCATGTCACATTTGCTTTTAGGTTTAGATGTTGGCTTAGGGTAAGGATGTCTGTTTTGTTCGTCTATCATTTATCTTTTAGGACACTTTTGGTGAGGTTTAGGCTAAAGTTCTAGGTTAGGGAGGTACTGTACATTTTACTCATTAAAACATCAATCTAAAATTCACTTTAAAAACCATGTCTGATTACAACATAATTTCACTTGCCTTTGGCGCCCCTGCTGGACATTTCACATCCAAATGTGTAATGAAGCACATAATTTCGGTTTGCAAAAGTGTTGCCATTGTAACATAAATTTAATGAAATCAGGCTGGTTTTTACATATCACTGCAGTTCTAAGATGAAATGTCCACAGAGTGGTGCTAAAATAAATTTTCTCCCAAACAGACAAAGTTTTTAAAGTTAATGCTCTATCTATTTTAAATCAACAAAAATTACCTAACCTTAAACCTAAACCTAACAGATATTGTAAAAGGCAAGCGTAGCATGCAAAATGCAATAGCTGAAGCAACCACATTATTTTGTGAAAAGTGTAAATATTGGTTAAAATATCAATCACACCGATTATGGGTCTATTTCTAGAAATTCACAGAATTCATAGAAAGGAATTTTTGTTTCCTTTCCAATAAAAGTTTATTGAATTCTTCTGGATTGTGTTCTACCTTATCCTGTTGTACTTGGTTCAGAAAAGATGTCTAATGCAAACAGACAGCTGTTGAAATGCAACACCAGTGCTGGTTTTTACAGGCCTGTCACATTCAGAGTCCACTCAAGGGACATGCACACAGATTTTCTTTCACGCTTCACTCACCAAACACACACACACACACACACACACACACACACACACACACACACACACACACACACACACACACACACACACACACACACACACACACACACACACACACACACACACACACACACACACACACATGTTGTGTTTCCATGTTTTATGGGGACTTTCCATAGACATAATGGTTTTTATACTGTACAAACTTTATATTCTATCCCCTAAACCTAACCCTACCCCTAAACCTAACCCTCACAGAAAACTTTCTGCATTTTTACATTTTCAAAAAACATAATTTAGTATGATTTATAAGCTGTTTTCCTCATGGGGACCGACAAAATGTCCCCACAAGGTCAAAAATTTCGGGTTTTACTATCCTTATGGGGACATTTGGTCCCCACAAAGTGATAAATACACGCTCACACACACACACACACACACACACACACGCACACACACACACACACATCAGTCAAGCTGTGTTGCAAAGCCACAGTGTCAATAGCTATTCTCATCTGACACAGTGATGATACAAGATCTTGTATGTCCTTCCCTGTCTATATAAATTCTATGACAACAGAACTATTCACCTAAAAATGTAAGCGGCAACATTTTCGTGTGCCGTAGGATGTGCAGGCATCAATGCTTAGGAGGGGATAAGCTATCAACAAATGACAGTCATTGCTTCTCAAACTGACAACAGATTATTATCTTGTTAGCTGTTGCAGAGCTTAAGGGGATAGTTAACCCAATAATGAAAATTCTCTCATCATTTGCTCATCCTCATGCCATCCCAGATGTGTAAGACTTTCTATATTCTGCTGAACACAAACAAAGATTTTTAGAAGAATATTTCAGCTCTCCATGTGCATACAATGCAAATGAATGGTGACTAAAAGTCTGAAACTAATAAAGGCAGCATAAAAGTAATCCATAAGACTTCAGAGGTTAAATACATATTTTTAGAATAAATATAAGTGTGGGTGAGAAAAAGAATAATATTTAAGTCCATCTTTACAGTAAATCTACACTTCCACTTTCACTTCTTTTTCTTTTGGGGATTCCCATTCTTCATGCACATCGCCACCTACAGGGCACTTAGGTGAATTTAAAGTAAAAATGATTTAAGTATTGATCTGTTTCTCACCCACACTTAACATATCGATTCTGAAGACAGATTTAACAACTGGAATCTTATGGATTACTTTTATGTTGCCTTAAAAATTCAAAGCTTCAAAATATGGATACCCCTTCACTTCACTTGCATTGTATTGACCTACAGAGCTGAAAAAATCTTTTGTGTTTTGCAAAAGAAAGGACGTCATACACATCTGGAATGGCATGAGGGTGAGTAAATGTTGAGATAATTTTCATTTTTGGGTGCACAATCCCTTTAAACATGACAATGTGAACATAAGCCACTATCGATGTGAACACAACTCACCATTGATGTGACCTTTTCATGTTTTTTTGGATTAGGATTGGCAAATGACTTGCTCTACATGGCCAAAAGTATGTGGACACCAAAACACAGATTTGCTTGTTGAACATGACATTTGAAATCCGCAGCCATTAATCCCATGCTTTGTTGCTATAAATCCACTTCTATTAGAAGTTGGAACATTGCTGAAGGGATTTGCTCTTTTTCAGACAAGAGCAACAGTGAAGTCATGCACTGATGTTAGGTGATTGGGCTGGCATTCCTATTCATTAAGATTTTTCTTCACTCTAATTAATGGAATTGTCAAACTTGTTAATTATAAGGTGATGACCACATACATTTGGCAGTGTAGTGCATTTACTCCTCTATGGTCTGCATGACAGGTTTCATCTTAAGCAGCAGTTAATCCTGATGTTTCAGGAGTCAGTGAAAGAGTAATGACTGTGAACCTATGGAGCATTGGAAAGGTCTCGGGGTTAAACCGCTTTAACCCCGAGGTGTGTCCACAACCAGAGATTGAAATCTGATCAAAACAAGAAAAAAAAAAAAAATGAAAAAAAAAAAAGGAATGAACAGGATAGGACAGAGAAAAAAAATCGGTTTAGATCATCAAAATTCAATATGTTTGGCTAAGACTCTGTATATGACTCTGTTAAAATTCTGCAGGGGGAAAGAAGACTGATACAATTTTTCTTTGTAAACATGACAGTGTATACTTTGATGTCTATTTCTCATGATATGATTATTTTCACTATGGGGAGGAGATGTGAAAGTCAATACTCATGCTACTTTTAAACAGACAAAAGTTATACACATCCAAAATGAAACCCACCCAAAATCTGTGCTCGACAAGCAGAAACCTGGCATGCCCTGCAAACAACAGCTTACTAGAAGAATAGACACCTTGTCAGTGCTAGTGAGCTAAATCAAGATCGCTCTTGCTCTCTGGAGTTGAGGAGCATTTTGTGCAAAACATATCCAACCAAAAGAGCCTGCGGCCTGCGGCACGGTGTTGAACACCTTAGATCTGCTAGCCACACAAGCTTAAACCCTTTATAGACTCGGTTATATAAACAGATGATGAGTTGGCTGAAGCTGCCAAAGTTTTTGATGTTTCTTGAAATACGAATGAAAGGACCTTTTTCAGCATTTACTCAGCATGTTACAGCATTTGCACACCTGACTGACAGCTTCTTGTCAGGGTCTGTATTAATGTTTATAATTCACGTAGGATTCTGGTGTTAAGGCAAGCCTTCTCTTATTGAGGCCTATACTGTAAAAAGTGGTAAACTGCAACTGTTATCTTAAAGGGATAGTTCATCCAAAAATGTGAATCCTCTCATCCTTTACTCACCCTCATACCATCCCAGATGTGTATGACTTCCTTTCTTTTGCAAAACACCAAAGATTTTTTGAAAAATACCTCAGATCTGTGTGTCCTTGCAATGCAAGTGAATGGGTACCAGACCTTTGAAACTCAAATAAATCACATAAATGCCACATAAAAGTAATCTATAAGACTCCAGTGGTTAAATACAGATCTTCATAAGCAATATCATAGGTGTGGGTGAGAAACAGATCAAAACATAAAGAAAGTCATACACACCTGTGATAGCATGAGGGTAAGTAAATGAGAGAATTTAAAATATTTGGTGAATTTTTCCAATAAAAAGCTATTTCAACCTGATTTAACCCTTAAAATTAGTTATGTTGGTTTAATCCAATGTATTTATGTTGATTAAGTGACGTTAATATTTTGAGTAAATTTAGCTGTTAATATAAACAAGCCAAAAGTGTTAATTTAGATGTAAACTGTAAAAAGCAAAAACATGCAGTTTTGTGTTCTTTTACCTTAAAGAGCCATTTCTACCCATAACATTACTTTTACTGGTGTAACCTAATGTAGCAGGCTGATTCTGCATGTGTCAAATAAATTTGATTAAAAAAATTAACATGAAATTGATAAAAAATGTTGGGTACATTTAACAAATACATTTAAGAGAGAAGACAACTACTTTATTTTGGGGACATTTTTGCAATTTTGTGGTTAAATTCATGGACACCAATTCAACTAAAAAAATTAAGAAAGAATACTACCTAATTATTTCGGGAAGATTTTAGCAATTTTGTGGTTTACGGACACCAATTCATTTGAATACTGATTTGATTGGCAGACTGGTCGACAGGTGTACATGCCTTAATGATTTGTAATTTCCTTTTATTTCTTAATTGTCTCATTAAAGTTTGAACAGGTGTGTTCAGTCCAGTTCTGGAGCACCACTAACATCGCATATTTTGGAGGGCTCCCTTATTTTATATTCCCAGTTAATGTCGATGCCTTTCCCAGTGAGCTAGTTGAATCATGTGTGTAAAATAAGAGAGACATAAAAATGTGCTGTGTTTTGTGGAGAAAATGTGGACGATAGTCTGATGAAAAAAGGGCATTGATTGTTTATAATACCCACTTTTTTCACCAATTCGCATGGAGATTGCACATAAAGGAAGGATGGTTATGCCATGTTAATTGTAACCTGAAAAAAAATAAAACGAAAATGCAAGATGTGCTTCAGAAACGGTTTGAAAACCAATGTGATCAGACTATACAAATGGTCACTGTTTGCTTTATCTCAGCTTGTGTACATTGAGAAATTTTTTAAGTGAGGCTAGGGTGACCAGACATTCTGATTAAACTGGGACAGTCACGATTTTAACAGGCCATGTCCCGCGTTCCAAATGGAGTTACGTACAGAACTTCCAAAAGCTGTGCTTTTTTATCATTAGAAACTTGCAACAAATAATGAGAGAATCATTAATTCCTGCAGTCTCATAATCAGTAGTGCTGATCTTTCCCCCTCAATGCTCTCTCCCTTTTCTGCTGCTGTCTGTCAGCCCAGTATTTTTCCCAAACTTATTATGATCCATGTGTTCCTGTGCCGATTACATAGTCTAATCTTCTATAAAATGCCCTGAGAAAAAAAAAAAAAAACAGGTAGGTAAAGGTAGTCTGTAAACCTTCAAACATGTTCTTAGGGTCATTCAACCAGGGCCGGACCTAGGGTTTTGGGGGTCCTAAACAAAAATAGTGTATGGGGCCCTACAGGTTTCTAGAAAATTCTAGTTAATTTAGAAAAAATATACGAAATAAAACATACTAAGTTTCATTGATACGGTTGTGTGTTTTGTTGATTAGAGTAATTGATGGGCAAAAAATTTAATAAATGGGGTGGTGGGTGGGGCCCCGAACCAATCACGGGGCCCTAAACAAATGTTTAGGTTGTTTATTGGGTCGGGCCGGCCCTGCACACAACTCCGCAAATGTTTTATGTCACCCTTATTTAACACATCTGATTGAAATCATCAGCTCATTAGTAAAGGATCCATGACCTGATCTGGTGTCAGATAAGGGGGAATTACAAAATATGCAGAGCTGTGGGTCCCCAGGACTAGGATTTAAAACCCCTGGTCTAAAGTGGTTGTTAAAGACCAGAAAATGAAAAGGCCTCTGATAGAGCTTTATGGAGAAGAAAAAGTGCATAAATTAAAAATAAATACATTTGCAAATAAATATCTCTGAAAATAAAAAATGTGTACATATAAATGTATTTTCAGGACCCAGGTAGAAGCATTGACCAGATCAGACAGGTTATATAATATGTTGCTTGGTAATTACCTTGGAGAGGAGGAGTAATTCCAAAAGTTCGAAGTACCTTCAACTTTTGTGAACATCTATGATGTTAAATAAAAAACAAAAAATGCATTAGTACTTTTGTCTATTTAAAAAAAAATACTCAGCCTCATGTCCAAACCAGGATGTGTTTCTCTCTGTGAAACACAAAAGGAGGTGATAGGTACAATACACTAGTAATAGTTTTGAGTAGGTGCTCATTATTGCAACCTGGTAACATTTAACAAAAATGTATCTGATGAACTAAATTTTGTGCACCCCATTCTCATAACAGTTGCATTGCAGACAGTCAGAATGGATTTCATGAATGTAGTCAAAGAGTCACAATGTTGACACTTTTCATAGAAATCAGACAACATATGGTTTACTCATAGTTGTCTCAGAATATTAAAATGAGAAATTTTGAAGTATTTTAACATTAAAAAAAAATATGTGCAACACTTTTTAAAATGCTGACATGCTAGAAATACTTGCAACATGAGAAGTATAAATTGCTTGTGTGTTTGTGTTCTATAGTGCTTTAATACGTTCAGGAAGATCTCCTGCAACACGTAATGAAAATTACTGTCAGCACAATGGGTGAGCAGGAGGACTTAAGCATCAATTATGGAGGGGTGGAAAATATGGCTAAAACCTGTGTGAATCTTCTGGGACTCAGATATGCCCTAAACATCAGCTATCCCAAACAACTGAGGTATCCATTTGAGGCCTTACAGAAGATCTTATAAGAACTGGATGTATGCAAACTATCCATCAAAGTGCAAGCACATCAAAACTTATTTTATAGAGCTTTGCTAGCAAAGTGTTTCTTTGTTTTTCTGGACAAAGTTTTGTTCCAGAATGCACTGAATAGAGGGATTTGTTCTTAAAGTTCAACATTTGAACTTGAATTGATTTTGCAAGACAAGTTGATTGCTGATTAAAATGTTATATTCTAAATTGTTTTTTTTTCCCACAAAAACAAATCTGTTTAGATGTTCTTGGAGATTGTTATAAGTTTATCAGCTAGTGTGGGTATAGTCCAGTCCAGATAGCCAAGTGTCATGTATGACATTTTTGTTTTTACCTTGTCTTTAATGTCTAGCAGATTTATATCATGTATGTGTTCTTTTTGAAAAGTTATTTTAAGATAAAGGAATAGTTCCCTCAAAAATGAAAATTATCTCATAATTTACTCACACATGTACCTTCCCAGATGTGTATGACATTCTTTATTCTACAGAACACAAACAAATCACATACCTCAAATCTGTAGGTCCGTACAATGCAAGTAAATCATGCAAGGTTTAAAAAAGCACAAAAACATCATAAAAGTAATCCATAAGATTCTAGTGGTTTAATCCGTTAAACATTTAAAAATTACACTCCAGTATTTTAATAGCTTTTAAATGATACATTCATAAAAAAAGACTTCTGAAGCTATCTAATCAGTTTTGGGTAAGAATAGACTAAAATAAAACTTGTGATTGCCAAGGAGACTGCTGATGTCATGATTCATCTAAAAAGGAGTTACATTTTGGTTTTAACCAAACTGATTGGATTACTTAAGACATGAATTAAACTACTAGTTACTTAATTTTAGGCTGTCTTTGTGCTTTTTAGAATCTTCGAAGTTTTGGTCACCAATCACTTGCATTGTAAGGACCTACAGAGCTAATTTTTTCTTCAAATATTTGTTGTATTCTGCAGAAGAAAGTCAGTCATACACATCTGATTCCATGAGAGCGAGTCAATGATGAGAGATTTTTCATTTTTGGGTGAACTATTCTTTTTAGAGCAAGCTTGTCATAATAAGACTGAAAACTTACATTGAATTGTTGCCTTAATTCTGTGTGCCAGTAGTGCCACAGTGCCAACCTGCAGTAATAAGTTAATTGCACTAGTTTCACAAATATATTTTTTTATTAAATTACTGATTAAGAAATCTTTGAAACTCTAAAAACTCATCAAATCAAGCAGAAAGGAGAGACAAATATATATAATAAAATAATATATAACAAAGTTAAATGGAAGATATTGTTATAACATACACACAAAATATTTTCTAATATGTTTGATTGTTAAGTCGTTACCAATTCTCTGATGGAGGGATAAGGTGCGATCCTGTTCTCAAAATGCTAGCTTTAAATGACCGTCAGCCTCATGGGCTTCAGTTACATCAACTGTACAAACATGTTTTACCTCAAAACCCCAAGAACAAACCCCATTTTTTCTCCAAACTACATTTTAAAGTGTGCTGCTTTAGTAAAACTGGTGTAACTCATGAACAGAGAGTCACAAAAGCCTGTTCTTAATTATGCTTTTCCCATAAAAATTGCAAACCATTACGCGACACCATTACTACTTTAGGACTCATTATGACTGATCCTTAAACTGTGAGCTTACGTTAGGATTAAGCATGAAACTAATGAGCTCAGAATAGGTCAACTATACATCGCGGCATTCTTCAGTGACAAAAATCCCGAACATAATTTCTTGGGAAAAAAATCTGCTAAACGGTCAGTGGAATTTCAGTAGGAACACAGCTTATTAAGAGCACATTATAAAAGACAATAGTCTTCTAAAATCTAGTTTAAAAGGTTTTGTTAAATTTGCTTTAAACAGTCCGAACATAAAGGATTCTTTCTATACCAGCTGAAGTGCAAAAATAAAGTAGTCGTTGATGTTTATTGACTTAAGAACGTATATTTTAACCACCAAAAGAAGGGTTGTCATTAGAAACTGCACCGCAACCTTGACACTAAGACTTCCTGTTTGATTTTTAAAGTTAGGCTTGGTAGGGATTGAGAGAGTTTCTCTGTGTCTGTACATTGAGATGACCTCATCTAACTGGGTTAAATAATGTCATATAATGATCAGAGGCTTGCCTCCTGGGTGCATTACCTCAAACATGACTTTTCCTTGACCCACTGCTCTCCTCCCTCTCTCATGAGGAGAACGCTACACTGATTAAGGTAGGAAGCTGAGCATGAATAAATAAGGGCTTACAGTGCTACCATTGTGCCTTGTTCACATGTTAGACCTCCGAGTGAGCCCAGAGTTTAAATATTAACCTGGAAGTAGTAGGAACAAAGACAGCACACACACACACACACACGCAAGGTGCACGTGTCTGTATGTGGGCAAACATGCAAACACGAACAAAAACAGAGAGAAACAGGAACACATCACGTTTTAAAAAGCCGATGCATAGTGACACCAACCTAAACAGTGGCTGTGCAAATCACTTTATAAATGTAAAACATCATAACTATATAATGTATGTTTCATAAAGTATACTAATCATTGAGTAAAAGGGTTGTTGGTCAAATATATAAAAAATACAAATAAGAACATATAGACCAGAAAGGGGACTTTTGCACTAATTTTGGAAACCACACTAAATATTTATCTTTAAAATAAAACAGAAATGCAGAAAAAAGTCACTATTGCATGGTTTCTGTTGCAGTAAACACATTCCATTCAAACAAGAGGCCATGCTCTTCACAGTCCATTCTGATCAGGTTTTAAAGGGATAGTTTATCCAAAAATACAAGTTATGTAATTATTTACTCACTCTCATGTTGTTCCAAACCTTTAATAACTTTCTTCCATGGAACACAAAAGGAGATGTTAGATAGTATGTTAGTCACCATTCATTTTCATTGCTTCTTTTGTCCATACAATGAAAGTGAAAACATTTCCTGTTATGTTACATGGAAGAAAGAAATTAATACAGATTTGTCACAATATGATGATAATTAAATTATGATTTTTGGGTAATCCATAACTTTAATAAGCTTGGGGTTTAGAGACTGTAGTAATTACTGCACGTAGGAACAATTATTATGGCAGAATCATCTGAGCACCCAAAAACTTTCTTTCTAAACCTCCCAGTTGTCTGTTGGAAGGCCTTGATGTTCGTATTAATTTCACTTTAGAACGTTCATGGTGGAGATCTACATTAGAGCCTGTAACATAGTTTAAAACATAAAGTGCTAATGTTTCTGATTCCAAGGGACTTGTTCGGCTGCTGTCTCTGTTTCAATCCCACATATGTTGGGAGCTGACTGCAGCCGGCTGGTGAAACTGTACCCCACGCTTACCATTTTTCCCTCTGTGCATGCTGATTTTTCAACCCCTACTTTTCAGTGGCTCTTACATCTGTTCATGATTAAGGGTTTGTGGCGGTAACTACAGGTGCTGTAAATTCCAGTTCTGGCTTTTTCATATTTATTGCTTTAAGGTTTACAGTTGGGCAGCACAGAGAAGTAGTAAGGGAGAAGGAGAGAAAAGGGAAAAACCAAGGGACAGAGAAAAGGGAAGGAGAGTGGGGCAAGTGAGCGCAACACAGCATGGGAATTTATCATACCATTAAAAAATAATTTCGCCTCAAAAGCATTGACATATTTAGAATGTTTCAATCTGGTGTGCAGATGCTCCGCATGGAGAGTCACCACAGGAGTTTGATGCTTTGACTCAATGGATTGCTCAGATCTTGTTGGCCATTTAGCATCACTTAACTGGCCAACTCTTACTTCAACATATTTAGCTAGATTGTGTTTGTGTGTACCAATTTACACCATGGCACAGTTCAATGTTTGATTCTGATTGGTTGACAGATGTCCCAATAGGTCTTCAAGTGGTGGCAGACTATAGATAATAATTTTCTCAGTTTCCTTGAAAGTCCATTGCATCTTCCTCTTTTCTCTGAAGGAGGCCACACCAAGCCAGATAGTGATGGCAGATGAGAGGATGCTTTCTATAGTGACAGTATAGAATTGCACCAGCCTGGGGTAGATGGAACTTTGCCAACTGCTGTAAGAAATACATCCTTTGCTGAGCTTTCTTGTTTATGGTTTATGTATGCATTTACCATTTGAGATCCTGTGTGATTGTAGTTATCAGAAACTTGAACAAAGTGAGGATGACTGGGCAGGGGGAGGAAGTGCAATTCCTGAAGTCGATGTGCATCTCAGTAGTTTTAAGAGCTTTGAGCTCGACGTTGTTCCGGCTACATCAGGAGGCTAGTTGTTGAACCTCCTGGTGGTACTTTGACTCATAACCATTGGTGATGAGACCAATCACAGTAATATCATCTGCAAATTTAATCAACTTCATAGATGCATCACTGGAAACACAGTCATTTGTGTAGATCGAATATAAGAGGTTTGAGAGGACACAACCTTGTGGTGCGCCAATGCTGATTGACCGGGTTTCAGAAATGTTCTGACTCACAAACTGCTTCCTGTCAGAGAGGAAGTTTGTGATCCACATGCAGATGGAGCCAGGTACTTGCAAAATGACGAGTTCCTCTTGTAGAAGCTCAGGGATAATGGTATTAAAGGCAGAGCAGCAATCTACAAAAAGGATCCTGGCATGTGTGTTTGGAGAGTCTAGGTGCTTTAATACAAAGTGAAACCCAATATTAACCGCATTGTCTACAGATCAATTGCTTCTGTAGGCAAATTGCAGTGGGTCCAGGAAATCCTGAGTACTGGATTTGAGAAATCCCATCACCGTCTTTCAAAGGTCTTCATGATAACAGAGGTAAGACCAATGTAGACCAATCTTTGTTTTATTTTTGGGAACTGGGATGATGACTGATGTCTTGAAGCATGTTGGAATAGTTTTCAGCTCCAATGACCAGTTGGATATGTCCGTAAGAATGGGGGACAACTGATCAGCCCAGTGTTTGAGTGTTCCAAGTGCAACCGAGTCAGGGCCAGCATCTTTCTTTGCATTTAGTTTTTTTCCTTGTCTTCTTACTTTTTGTTTTGTGATGATGACTGGAGGGGTGACAGGACTGGGGCAGAGGGCTGGTTGAGTAGTTGACAAATTAGGCACCTGATGGGCCAACTGTCTCTCAAATCTGAAGTAGATCTCATTAAGCTGGTTTGGAAGATGGGGGTCATCAGTACAGGGATGGTTTATCTTTTTGTAGTTTGTAAAGGTCTGAAGACCCTTCCAGACTGAGAAGGAATTATTAGCAAAAAGTTGATTATTCAGCTTATCAGAGTATTAATGTTTGGCAACTTTGATAGCTTTCTCAAAATTGAGTTTTGCCTTCTTGAATTCCTCATTGTCTCATGTCATGAAAGTCTCTTCTTTTTTCCTTGCACAGCTGTCTGAGCTCCGCATTGAACTAGAGGTCGACCGATTAATCGTTGTAGTTGCATTATCACAGCAGAAGGGTTGCTATCATGTCACAATAAGTAAGCATGAATTTTGCAATTACAGACAGTGAATCTGAGACTTTTATTTGTTCTGTTTGTGTATATTATATTTGAGAGGGTTGTCACTCAATGCAGAGAAATAAGTAATAAAAAAGATACCAACGCACTATAGGCTATTGAAGGACTGGCTTTGGTAAGCTCGGACGTTATCGGTTCTGCTGTCGGTACTGGAGAAATTAAGAAAATACATTTATTATTGCTATAAAGAGAAAGTTATTTTATCTCGCCAGCCATTTCTATGTATAATAATATGAAACCATTTGTCTGTGATGCAATTTAGCTATTCGCAGTCAGAGAGAGAGAGAGAGATCTCTGTGCCACAGCGAGCACAACACGAGCCCTGCTTAATGAGTGACGACAGAGGACAGAACTAAACATTCAAACATAGCCTGGTTTAGATCTGTGATATTAGTCTGATTTTATTTTAGATTTCACCTTACAAAGATTTTAAAAAGAATATTTATACATAAGCCGCATTCTGTCTAGCACAACTTCCTTCCCTTCACAGCGCTGCACTAACATTTCTCCCTAAAACTCAAACTTAACATCAGAATCAGCACGATCGGTGATTGTTGTAAAATGCAGTCTAGCTACTGTTGCTAAATTGCGGGACGCGTTTAATAATAAAAAGAGCGCAAGAGATACCGTTCCCAAGGCGGCGCACGCTCCGAAACAGACTGCAACGAGACAAGCAAAGTATAGGCTACTTTGGGTTTCATGTGCGCATCTAAACGATCAACTATACACAAAAATATGTCAAAACGACCGGCTTGGAGATTCACTTAAACACAGTTTATGTTTTAAATGGACGTAGTTATGGAAATAGTTGGGAGAAAATATGGTGTATCAGGAGCCTATTAGACTCAGTCTTAAAGGGGAAGCAGTCTAATAAACATGCTGACGATTGAGCCATTACTGCGAATCAAACAACAAAAGGCAAAGAGAAAATCACTTACAGCTCTTGAATGAATAACTTCTGCATTAATAAGCATTAATCTATCTATGATGAACTATGCAGTGTTATTTTACAATTGATTACTAGATTATTAGATTTATTTTCAGACCACACCTGAACAGTAATGTTAGTAGACCTTCCTGAAATTAAATCACTGTGCCTATATAACGTTTATCATTGTTTAATATATATATATATATATATATATATATATATATTATAACAAAAAGAACCGTTAAGAATACAGTTGAAGTACCGGATCGATAAGCAGTATCGGTGAGATAGTAATACCATTAAAACCTTAAGGATACCCATCCCTAGTTATGCCTGTGCTTCTCTTGGATGCTCTGAATATTGGATTACGTGTGTGGATTGCCCCTTAATTAAAGCTGCATTTGGATCTCAACCTTCGTGTCTCGG
This sequence comes from Xyrauchen texanus, assembly GCF_025860055.1. Lineage (NCBI taxonomy): Eukaryota > Metazoa > Chordata > Actinopteri > Cypriniformes > Catostomidae > Xyrauchen > Xyrauchen texanus. The sequence continues at coordinate 24,733,650 of NC_068294.1, read as the reverse complement.
AGCAGTTCATAACACCTGCTTTGTTTATTTAATATATTTGTTATACATTATTTATACAATATGTTTTTACATTATACATTTTTAATTTAAGTGTACAAGTGCAGATTGGTCAAGTGTTCAATAAATGTATTTGTTGAGAAATTTTGTCTATCTTAAGTAATTATTTGTGTTACATTATATATTTCAAATAAAAGGTTCAAATAAGAGGTTAAAAACAAGAACATACCGGCCAAAATAAATCGGCCATCGACCGACCCGGATTTCAAAAGATCGGCATCGGCCTGAAAAAACCAATATCGGTCGACCTCTACACTGAACCAAGGTTTGTTGTTGGAAAAGCGGGTGATGATTTTAGTGGGGATATGAAGCTGATGTAAGATGTGTATACAGATGAGTCTGTATACTCATCCAAAATGTGTGTACATGATTTAAACATATCCCAGTCTGTGGCACTGAGGCAATGTTGTAATTCTTCAATTGCTTCAGTAGTCCATGTCTTTATGGTTCTTTTCCCAGACTTCACGGTTTTCAGTTTCTGTCTATATGCAGGAATGAGTTGGATAATTGTGTGATCAGACAGTCCAAGAGGGGTATGGGCAGTGGCATGGTATGTATTCTTGATTTGACTATAGCAGTGGTCCAAAGTTTTTCCCTCTCTGGTGGCACATTTAATATGCTGATGGAATGAGGGGAGATCCAGACTTAAAGTTATATGGTTGAAATCACCAATTAGAATTAATACAGAGTCCAGATATGCTTTTTCAATCTCTGTAACCATGTCTGCTAATACTTGTTGTGTCTGATAAGCATTAGCCAGAGGGGAAATATAAATCCCAGCTAGTATAACAGATGTAAATTCACGGGGGGTGTAAAAGGGGTTACATTTGAGAAACATTACCTCCATATTAACAGAGCATATTTTAGAAATGACAGATATGTCTTTGAACCAACTTTCATTTATGTAAAAGCACACACCACCTCCTTATTACTTGTAGCAAAGATCAGGGACTCGAGCCACTCTGTATAGTTGTAATCCTGGTAATTCCACTGTAGCATCGGAGATCACGTTGTTCAGCCATGTCAGTAGCCAAGCACTAAACCAAAGTCAGTAAAAATTACTTTTTTGTGCTTGCAAGGATTGTGAATTCATCGATATTGTTACAGATTGAGCACACGTTAGACGTTAGCGGAAATCACAGGCCTCTCTTCCTAAATCTGACCAGTGCTCCGTCTTTACATGCAGCTTGGAGAGCTGCAGGAGTGGACTTCAAGAGCAGCACAAATAGATCTGCAGATTGGATTAAAAACTCATCTGGTGCGGTTCACCTGATATTAAGAAGCATGTTCCTAGAATATTGAATCCGAGCTGGGTCGCAATTGACAAAAAATACACAAAAGAACAGACACAGGTTGAGACAAAAAACATTGTGGCTGCCATCTTAGGTGCCTGAGTGCTGAGGTTGAAAGTTTTGCTACTGAAATCAGTCTGTGAGGTCCACGGTTCAAGTCTCAGCAGATCCAAGATCTTTCTGTGTGGAGTTTGCATGGGTTTACTACAGGTGCTCATGTTTCCCTCACAATTCAAAGATATGCAGGTCAAGTGAATTGGAGACTCTATATTGCCTGTAGTTATAATTGAGAGCGTGAATGTGTTTGTCTGTGTGTGCTAGCCCTGAAATGCCTTCAGCCTGAGATCAATGGGATAGGCTCCTGCGACCCCACATTAGACAAGTGGCTAAATGGATGGATGCATGATGTAATATGGACAACAAGAATGCATATTTTATTAATTTTACATTTTATTAATTCTACACCCTAACACAACCCCCAACCATAAACCTAACCATTTATGATGTACATTTTTTATTTTAGAGCAGAGAATGCAACTTCCAAATCATGTTTACCATTGTTTGTGAACATGATTACTTCTTGGTTTCTATGGAACCAGAACATGTGTCTCTGAGGCGACTCGTGCAACTCAGTAGTGCCACAGACAGGGTTGACAAATGACAAATTTGAAATGTTTTTAACATATACTTAATAACATAATAGAAATATATGTAATCAATATCTGTAAAATAATTTAATTCACTTAAGGATTGAAAAAATGAATACACACTAGAATACATTCAAAAAGTGTAAAATATTTTAGTACTTAGAAAGTCCTCCACCATCTTTAAATACTGCATTGACAGCAGTATTTGTGAGTTCATTATGCCATTGATGAAGTACAATCCCCCCACACCTTCAGCACACCTAAATCTGCATATAAGAACTTTACCACCACTGTACATCACTATGGGTACATCCACTTCCCATTGTAATCCTGGTGACGCCATGCATTTTGGATTCCATCACATCCAAAAACAAAAAATTACTTTGGGCTCATGAGACAAGCTTATAGATTCTCAAATGTCTGCACCTTTATCAGCATGGGCCTTGTCAAACACTAAACAAGCTTTTTATGCTTTGGGTTCAGCAGTGCCTTCCTGCGTGGACGACATCCATGCATTCCACTTCTTTGCAGAGTGTTTCTCAATGTGTGAGATGAAACAATCTCTCCAGTTTGGCTTCCCACAGCTTTTGCCAGCTCAGAGGCATGTGCTTGGCATTTCTTAGCAAAAATCGCTCATCGGGAGGTGAAAACTTACAGCGGCTGCAACTGTGTGATCATTTCAGCAATTTTGTCCATTCTTTTTGAATTTCTGTGTTACTTTTGCTACTGTGTTTTGAGTCAATAAAAGTGATTTGCTAATACTCTTGTACCATTGTTCCCTTTTGTGCAATTAAATCACTTTCTTTTTCCATTTAGTTGACGATACTCACCCTCATGTTCCATTTGTTGTCAGCATTGAATCTGAGAGTGATTTAATGAGATAAGTAAAACTTTTACACTTTAAACAACTATGTCTATTTGAGTGTGATTGTTCAAAAATCTGCTGATCATTGTCCCTCATCTAGCACCAGAAAATATTTTATTAACTTTTAAATTATAACTTTCAGGAAGGTGTCCTCATTTTTGCAACATGGCCTTTTATCATTTTGGTAAGAAATAAATATTTTTCTTGTTTGACATGTTTCATTAGTATCTGATAAACCAGAGTTGCTTAAACATTATATTATATATGAACACCAGATATGTCTTATTTGTAAAGAGAGAGAGAGCTGAATTTGTTAGGTTTCAAAGGGGATGTACTCATTTCTGCTGTGTACTGTATGTATGTATATATATATATATATATATATCTTGTGAATCACTTCGTATGATATGTTACAATAAATAAATGCATTTACACAGCAATTATAATTGCGGAAAACAATGTATCATAAGCTCAAAATAAATTAAAATTAAGTAAAAATGTGACTGTATTGATTCTGGTGTACAGCTGACAGCGTGCTGATTAAGACAACAACATTCCGGTACAGTTGCCAGATTTTCACTCTAAGAATCATTATACATGACTAAGACATCGTATTTTTTATTATCTAGTGTCTACCATCAAAACTTTTGGTGAACATATCCAAAAGTATCCCAAAAACCACAACCTGCGATTGTATTTTCAAATGTGCCCCAGTTGGCATGAAACCCTAACAACACTGCTCACGCTTTGTAGCCGCTCTAGGGAAGAGAGAGCGAGAAGAAAAAGTGTGCAGCACGCATCTGCGCTGTTCAGAAAAACAGTCAAGTTCCACACTTAGTAGTGGTCATCAAGGGAGAAGTATTCTAAAAGTATTCTAACATAAATGTTTCTGTTTTCTGAATACAGATGTTCGAAAATGTAATGGGGCTGAATACAGTTACTTCATTTTTGTATACAGCCCAACCCTGGCCACAGAAAGACATGACACATTTGAATCGATGCAAAAATTAAAAAAAAAAAAAAAGGGGATTGGGACATTTGATAGCAACATGTTGATTTCATGTGTCATCATGGTGCTCTCTCTCTCTCTCTCTCTTTCTCTCTCTCTCTCACACACACACACACACACACACACACACACACATGTTGTGTTTCCATGTTTTATGGGGACTTTCCATAGACATAATGGTTTTTATACTGTACAAACTATATATTCTATCCCATGACCCTAACCCTATCCCTAAACCTAACCCTCACAGAAAACTTTCTGCATTTTTACATTTTCAAAAAACATAATTTAGTATGATTTATAAGCTGTTTTCCTCATGGGGACTGACAAAATGTCCCCACAAGGTCAAAAATTTCGGGTTTTACTATCCTTATGGGGACATTTGGTCCCCACAAAGTGATAAATACATGCTCACACAGACACACACACACACTTCAGTAACTGTTAAGAAACAGCCCAAGTCATCATCACTAGTTCTAAAGTGACACGTTCTATTAAGCAAGATTCTTAAACAGTGATGTTAGAAAATAGTTCTACACACAAACGTGTAGTATAATTGCTTCTCGTTCATACATTTTCAATTATTCAATGGCCTTTTTTTTTATTATTATTCTTTAAAATAATTTATTTGCAAGAGGGCCCTGTGGATTGGCCTATATCCATCAAAAATTCCAACAAATTTTGCATATAAATTCTCAAATTACATCATCATCAGTCTTATTCTCCAGGGTCACTGTATTCCAGACAGCAGCAGAATGTCAAGGATTCAGTCAAACCCAAAATCAATAGGCAATGGATTGACAGCATGACTGAACTTCATGACATTGGCAGTCACACACTTATATCCTTTTAAACACAGGTTACAATTCACATTCCTACCTCCCTGAAACCCTTTCACATCCATGCATGCACTCACAGGCACACACACACACACACACACACACACACACACACACACACACACACACACACACACACACACACACACACACACACCATATATATATATAGCACGCTGTCAGCTGTACACCAGAATCAATTCGGTCACAGTTTTACTTCATTTTAATTTAATTTTAACTCATGATAAATTGTGTCCCGCAATTATAATTGCTGTGTAAATGCATTTATTTAATGTAACATATAAAGTGATTCACAATATATATATATATATATACACTCACCTAAAGGATTATTAGGAACACCTGTTAAATTTCTCATTAATGCAATTATCTAATCAACCAATCACATGGCAGTTGCTTCAATGCATTTAGGGGTGTGGTCCTGGTCAAGACAATCTCCTGAACTCCAAACTGAATGTCAGAATGGGAAAGAAAGGTGATTTAAGCAATTTTGAGCGTGGCATGGTTGTTGGTGCCAGCCGGTCTGAGTATTTCACAATCTGCTCAGTTACTGGGATTTTCACGCACAACCATTTCTAGGGTTTACAAAGAATGGTGTGAAAAGGGAAAAACATCCAGTATGCGGCAGTCCTGTGGGCGAAAATGCCTTGTTGATGCTAGAGGTCAGAGGAGAATGGGCCGACTGATTCAAGCTGATAGAAGAGCAACTTTGCCTGAAATAACCACTCGTTACAACCGAGGTATGCAGCAAAGCATTTGTGAAGCCACAACACGCACAACCTTGAGGCGGATGGGCTACAACAGCAGATGACTCCACCGGGTACCACTCATCTCCACTACAAATAGGAAAAAGAGGCTACAATTTGAAGAGATCACCAAAATTGGACAGTTGAAGACTGGAAAAATGTTGCCTGGTCTGATGAGTCTCGATTTCTGTTGACACATTCAGATGGTAGAGTCAGAATTTGACGTAAACAGAATGAGAACATGGATCCATCATGCCTTGTTACCACTGTGCAGGCTGGTGGTGGTGGTGTAAAGGTGTGGGGGATGTTTTCTTGGCACACTTTAGGCCCCTTAGTGCCAATTGGGCATCGTTTAAATGCCACGGCCTACCTGAGCATTGTTTCTGACCATGTCCATCCCTTTATGGCCACCATGTACCCATCCTCTGATGGCTACTTCCAGCAGGATAATGCACCATGTCACAAAGCTCGAATCATTTCAAATTGCTTTCTTGAACATGACAATGAGTTCACTGTACTAAAATGGCCCCCACAGTCACCAGATCTCAACCCAATAGAGCATCTTTGGAATGTGGTGGAATGGGAGCTTCGTGCCCTGGATGTGAATCCCACAAATCTCCATCAACTGCAAGATGCTATCCTATCAATATGGGCCAACATTTCTTTCAGCACCTTGTTGAATCAATGCCACGTAGAATTAAGGCAGTTCTGAAGGCGAAAGGGGGTCAAACACAGTATTAGTATGGTGTTCCTAATAATCCTTTAGGTGAGTGTATATATAACAACATCTACAAATCTCCTCCATTGTGATGTGAAAAGTGTGAAAAGTACTAAGAAATCATATTTAATTTAAACCATAAAATTGTAATCAATTAACAAAAAAAATAAATAAAAAAATATAGCCAGAAATATACTTTAGTGACTGTAAAAATGTAAAATAAATGGATTAAATAAAATGTACTTGGTATTGTGTACTTGTAAGCATTAAATGAAATAGTTTCTTAGCTTTTTAAACTGACAGGTAAAATCAAGAGAGGAGGAAGAGATTTTTTCAAATACTGCGCAAAACAACCCGTTTGATCATATCATTGATAACAATTCATTGATAACAATTCCCTGACTATGTAACGTATCAATTTGTATTGATTAGCTGTAAAAAAAACATCTTCTTAATGAAGTGTGGTAATGAGTAAGTTCAAGTGAAGCTTAGTTAAATCACTTTAAATGCTGTGTGAGCACAAAATTGATGTTGCGTCATCAGTAACTGAATACTGCAGGCACTTCACCAAGACCCGATTAGGATCCTAACAGGCCACCAACTTTCCCTCTCCACAGCTCACAAAATGAGACTCATCCATTAACACATCCTCTTAGAGTGCTCAGTAACATCCACACAAGCTATCGTATGGCTAAACCTACACTGGACTAACCTACTTGGTGGGTGGGTGAATGTATACTGTAAGTGTGTGTGTTTCTGTCTGTGTTTGGAAGGCACTTGCCTGACATGAAATTTGATTCCGAAGTTAGCATGACTGCTCACTCTGTCTGTCAGCTTTTTCCTAATCTCTCACTTTATGTGGTTTATTCTGTTTGACTGCTAAACCTATGACTGTGAGCTTGAGTTCATCAATGTTTAAATGATTATCAGCTCATGTATCAACCAGCCAGTACATTATTTCTTTAAATCCACTTTACTTAAGCTTTATGCCAATTCTAAAATGAACTGCAACAACTGGAAAAATAAAAGCATGTGGAGCGGAGATACATTTGAAAGTCATGAAGGTCCCCATAACCATTATGGTGATCTACAGTTACATCCACATTTTTTCTTTGAAGATTTGTTTTTGTAGGCAAAGCAAAGACCAATCAATTATGGTGGGGAAAATGTAAAATAGGGGAAGTTTTCATAAGCTTATAGTAAGGAGCAGTGTAAAACTTTTATATATATATATATATATATATATATATATATATATATATATATATATATATATATATATATATATATTCATTGTTAAAGGTGAAATGTGTAATTACTGCAGCACTAGAAACACCAAATAAAAATTAAAAAAGATGCTGCTGGCGGAGGCATTTAGTTTAGCATTTACATATGAGATGCACGCTGTCTTGTCAACAGACTACATGTAAAACATTCACCAATGCGGCACTATAATGTGTTATCAAAGATATGTCTCATGCTATGAACAGAATTCATATCCCAAATAGCACACATCCCAGATGGTTTAGATATTTTCATCTGGAAAGCATCACAATCTAATTATAATCTGCTAAACATCTTAAAAAGATCAGATTTACAAACATTCTAAATAATAAACATCGCTAAGACATCTACTCAATGTCTTGTTGACATCTGGTGCATACTTATTAACATACATTTATAGACATATTGAAGATAAGCAAACAATGCAAAATATATTTCTTCCAGATGTAAACACACAAATCAAGTAGATGTCTGGGTGATGAATGTGTGCTATCAGGGATGAGATTAGTAAAAGAAGCTGTTTTAACCACTTGATGATTTAAAGTAATATATTTGCAGTAGATAATGTGCAGTTGCCCTTAAAAAATAGAGAGTTCATGGCAAATTTGCTGCAAACTCACCACTGATTTTTTTTCACATGCCAAAACTCTGGAGTTTTTTGTGAATGTATTACACTAATGCTAACGCTAGCATGTTATACTCCATGCGAATGATCCTACATATGTAATTAAGTTTGCACCAGCTTGGCAACTCTGCACTGATCTCGACTAAGCCAAGAAGTAAACCAGAAAGAAACTGTGGCGTTAAAGATGATTGGTGCATCATGTCCACACCCACATGGACCAATGGCAGTAAGAAGCCAGTACGCAGTTTTCCTTGAAGTTTGTGCATTGTTGCCAACTTAGCGACTTTTCAGACCCCTTTAGCGACATTTTTTAAAAAAAGCGACTAGCGACAAATCTAGCGACTTTTTGGACAAACCTTAGCAACTTTCCAAATTCCAAATATCGCCAGTACTGCAAGCGTGAGGTCTTACTTCCCCGCTGCGTCTTCTCTGTTCAGTGAGCGGCTGATAGGAGCAGCACATTCCGTTGACTGCACGCCAGCGGACATAGACATGAATGAGCTGCGCATGTGCACGCTGTGTTAGCAGGAACCAATCAGTGATCACATATCAGCTGCCTTCTCCTTTGTTTTAATTCAAAACATTTAATTTGACCGTTTTTCGGCTATATACTTATATAAAAACAGTATGAGCACGGTTTAGGGGAGATAACCGTTGTTATAAACTGAAGTAGGCTACAGTACCGACAAATTAGGCAGAATGCAAATACGACGCGATGACGTCATTAATATGCTAATGACGCATGACGTCATCTGGCGACATTTAGCTACTTTTCGAGCAGGCTTTAGCTACTTTCCATTGAAAATAGTTGGCAACACTGAGTTTGTGTCAGTGAGCTGTTTCAAATCACCACAATGATCTCAAAACCACCTTTTTGGTAAGACTTTGCTTGTAACAACCAATGAACACCTGTTCTTTTTTTATGTTGTTAAAGTGAAGGTGGTGGTGGTGTAGTGGTCTAATGCACATAACTGGTAATCAGAAAGTTGCTGGTTCGATCCCCACAGCCACCACCATTGTGTCCTTGAGCAAGTCACTTAACTCCAGGTTGCTACGGGGGGATTGTCCCTGTAATAAGTGCTTTGGATAAAAGTGTTTGCCAAATGCATAAATGTAAATGTAAAGTATATTGGTGTCTTAACATTGATGCTAGCCTTAGCACTACTAATGGTTGTATAAAGATTTCCAAACCACCCATTTTACCCTCTTCTCTAACAAATTCTAATTATTCTAATTCACCGGGCCTCTACACAACTTATTACAAGTAGTGTCATCCAAGAGTCATGCCATTGTTTGAGCCAGAACATGACATGTTGGGCTGCCCAGCACAGTAATATTTTGATACCGTCACAGAGCCGAAATATCTACACCTAAGAACGACTTATACAGTAGTTGTCTCTAAATATTACTGTGAATTGAAACAGGAGATTTAAACATCTAAAATGTAATAAATGTAATAAAAATACACACTTCAAGTTCTCTAAAAACAAGAGACTATAATGTGCTCTCCTCACTGCTGTAAATAGCTCTACTAGATTAACAACAATGTTGCTTCAGATGAATGACTCTATATGGTGAGATACAAGAATTAAAATTGCTCTATTAAATCTGGCAAACAATAGTGGGATTAAAAAGCGCTAAAGCATATTTGTGTCTTTTCTCAAATAAAGCCTTTGTCCATTTTTGTGTACGAAACGGACTTAAAATTAAACTTTTCTGACACATCAGCTGCTTGCATTCTTGTGTTTGCGGTTCTGGCCACACACACACACACAAGTCTTGCTCATGTTGCATGTAGACCACATCCTTTAACAATTTGGCAAGGTCTTCAATTAAGTAAAACATATGTGTTATCCTCTAATAGTTGTCTGGTGTACTGCCTGCCTAATGCTTACTTTCACCACAGAGCTCTGTTTACATAGTTAGACATAGTTTTGGTTCCCTGTAACTTACTTCTGACCAGACAGGCCTTGAATTAGACATGACATCATCTTTGAAATACCAGAAGACAGGCAACAATCACATTAACAGTGTATCTATGACAGGTAGCCATTTTGTGTCCTCATAAAATCTGGGCTCAGTTAAACAACCACTGCTCTCCTTACGAAGAGAAGTATTCTTATTGATACAATGAAGGTATATATCAGATATGCTGTTGAACAGCTTTAGTTTTTATTGGGTTATGTGATACTTTTTGGAAACGTAAAACTCTATTAGCTGGTTATGTGAATTTTAATAGTATATCAAGGCACATGCTTTAACCGGGATTTACATCTGATGAAATGAACGAGTTGATATTAAATTAAATGAACATGACTTCTTTTTAAATCATCAGTCATATGCAGTACAAAAAACTTACCAAAAGTACCATGGTACCAACCTTGGTGTAGCATCTTAATAGTATAAATATAATTTAGAAACATGATAGGCTATACAGTGTATCAAAGTATGGCATTACCACTCAATATCATCACTATAACAAAACCCAGTAGGGGTGAACTGTTCTACAAATGACTAAGCTAATAAAGGGTCATGTGTCTCACAACAAAAACAAATAAATAAAATAAAACATTTGCTAAAGAGCAAGTTCAAGTGAAGCTTACTTTAGCTAAATCATTTTAAACACTGTCTGAGCATGGTTGCGGTTGTTTTGTCATATGTGGATTAACCACAGTAAAAGACCATCAAGTACTGTGATATATATCAAATTACCATTGTATTACCATCACTGTACCAAAAGTGGTACCACCACAGTACTTTTTTTTTAGGTGTGAACACACTTGTTCAATAACCAGTAGCCTTAAACTGGTCCATTAACAACTGAGCAAATTAAGGGCCATGTTTCAGCTTTTTAGAGTTCTCATCACAAAAAAACTAAAATTGTTCTTATAGCTCTTGGACTGTATTCTTATCAGGGTGGGTGGCCACAATGTCTTCAAATCCCTCTAATCTCATTAACCTGCCAAAGTGCAAATCTTAATGGAGGATAAACAACTTTCATATAATAGTAGATTGCTGGCAAGAGAAGACACACAGGCCGCCTCAATGGACAAATTCCATTTCTGCCTGTACTAAGAGCATATGTTCATGCTTTCACTAAACTTACCTCTATCAAACACAAGCACAAACAGGCACATCTGTATCTGGGCCAACACCAGACCAAGCCACAAGACATCTTCTCTTAAAGTAATTTTTTTTTTTTGGTATCACAGCTGTGTTGGTTCCAGGGAATGGTTACGGGATTCTTTGTAATCCCATCTGTGATTTTGGGTGATGTATGCATTTGAGTGTATGTGTTTGTACCACTGGGCTCTATCAAGCTTTACAGAAGAAATGGAACTCTCCCCATCAAAACAGTTAATCTGAAAACACTTTAAAAGTTAAGATGGTAATTGATGTATTCATCAGGTGAATACTTAAGATACAGAATGGGGTCTTTTAAACCAGCACTTTTATTACTGCCAACACATTAAGACATGCAATGCCCAGCTGTTGGTGCCTCTGACTTGTTTAACATATCAGTTGCAAAGCCAAAAATGTTATGCATTTCTTGGCAGGTACACAAATAAACTGTTAAATCCCTGTTGGTGCAAATAAATATTAGGCCTACACTTATGAGACTATTTACTAATGAAGCCATCAAAATAAGCATCCTGTTTCATGAGAAAGGGTCAGACACTCTACCAATATAATTTAACAATCTGAACTCAGTACTAAACATTCACAAAACTACACACACACACACACACACACACACACACACACACACACACACACACACACACACACACACACACACACACACACACACACACACACACACACACACACACACACACACACACACACACACACACACACACACACATGTTGTGTTTCCATGTTTTATGGGGACTTTCCATAGACATAATGGTTTTTATACTGTACAAACTTTATATTCTATCCCCTAAACCTAACCCTACCCCTAAACCTAACCCTCACAGAAAACTTTCTGCATTTTTACATTTTCAAAAAACATCATTTAGTATGATTTATAAGCTGTTTTCCTCATGGGGACCGACAAAATGTCCCCACAAGGTCAAAAATTTCGGGTTTTACTATCCTTATGGGGACATTTGGTCCCCACAAAGTGATAAATACAGGCTCACACACACACACACACACACACACACACACACACACACACACACACACACACACACACACACACACAGTTCACATTCATAGACTCTTTCTTGCTCAAGCATGCATGCATACAATTGGAAGATGGTCCAGACATTCACAATGAACCAGGTGAACTGTCTTTATAAGTCTAAGGCTGCAAAGTACACACGAGGGTTGATTTCCTAGTTTCTTGAACTGGAAGCTATTTTTTCCTCCACAGAAACACAAACCGCAACATTACATTTTAAATGCAACTGCAGTAATAATGCAAACATTCACATACAGTTCTCCTCAACAGTATTAGTCACCAAACAGGAATTGCAAAAGTAATCACTGTTCAAACATATTACAAAAAACTCCCCGTCATCCATTGGTTGTATAAAAAGATATTCTCGTCACAAACTGATGCCATTGGTCGAGCCGATGTTGCTCTGCTGGGTTGGACAGTCCGACTCAAACATACAAAATAATATTTTGATAGTGCTACAAAGCAACAATGTTTACACTTTAAGGTGAATTCAACCTACGGATGGCTTTCTTATAGTTGACTGCATATTTCTTGGGATTTGAGAAATAATTTTAACACACACACACACTTAATGTATTAATTCCATTGCATTTGATCAAGAGGCATCTTTAAACAAATGATGCTAGAGCATTTCTCATTTTCACTTTTCTGCATCAAAGGGTCTGTAACATGAAGCATAGCCCAATGGGAACTGAATTAAGACCCATACTAACTAAACATTAAGGACAGAATAATTAATGTTATTTTTATTTTTTTTATTACCTGGATTAACTTTTTACTCTAACGTTTCCCTGAATCTGCTTTCTCATAATTACAAAACTCTTTGAAATTATTAAATAAATAATCCTGATGCTTTGTATGTGTATTTGTAGACTTTCAACTGCCTACCCACTCCATTAAGCATCAGAATACAGAACAAATGCTCGATCATGTGTGACTTGATAGATTCCCAAATAGCCAATTAAACCATAAAAACAACAGGGTAATGCAAAACATAAAACAAAAAGGAAAAATCGAATTCATCATTTTGGTTTCCATTTATAAAAAAATCACTGCATTGTAATATGTAATATGTTTAATTGTTTACTGTATATTATAGAGAATTGCACCAGAATATTTTATAATACTGTAGGTTTTAATCCCTCTCTAATCTCTTTCATCCTGTCTTTGATCCGGTTTATATGAAGTGACAAGGGCCACACTTTAAAGGTGAATGATGTTGATGATTGATTGTTTTTGATTAGCTGTGTGCACACACTCAATGTGTTACATTCTCCAAAATACACTCATATCTTAGGTACATGTATGCCATGACTCAGGTTCCTCTGAATCTCCATTTTATAAATTCAAAAATGTTTATGTCTTGATGAAATTGTACAAAACAAAATATCAATCCGTCCTTCATCACTTTTGGGGTACTTGTGAACTAACATTTTGAATAACATTTCAGCACAAAACTGCTCCTGGTTTCTTTAAGTACGTGCATATAAACCACCAGGTAGTTTATTTATGAGGTGAGCATAAATCATTCAAGCACAGGTGCATTTCAGAGAGTAGATTAACAAAATTTTTCCAAATTATCTGAAAAAAGCAAAGAAAAAAAAGACACTTTATATAGTTAAATTCCATCATTTCTGCCACAGGAGTGGAGACAGAGATGGTCCCTTGAATTGGTGAGTGATGCTATGCAAAATATGCCCACACACTCAGCAGTGGCAAAGCGATGAATGAAGGCTGTGCCTGGCATCTCATTAGCCAGTGGGGTTTCCGGCCTGAATTAGTGCTGCCATTCCATGGAGCTAATGAGAGGCTTCTTAACAGATGTCTGATGGAAGGGGGTGAGACAATTTCACCTTCAGAGCTTTAAGCCTGATTTATCCCACCTTCTCTCACTCCAGTCATTCTAACATGTGATGCACTTTTCTGATCACCTACCATCCCATTAGCCATGAAATATGTGACAGAGATAGAGTGGGAAAAAGCATAGTCCGATTTAAATAAACTAATTAATCCTAAGGGTTTGATTCAGTGGGGAAGTCAATGGAAGCTGCTGTTTGTCAGTATCAGCATACATTTCACTTATAAGTGGTGTAGTCCTACTACTGTATGTCACAATCCAATGAGAATTTAACAGCCAATTAGGGATTAGACACTGAATTAATGGTGTTCTCAATGCATAATGACTATCCTTCATCCAGTGGCACTGATTATGTAGCACAATCAGATCAGAGGAAATCTGTGACTGTGCATTACAGCACGAAACCACAGGTTCCTTTATTCGTAAAGAAAGGAAAGTTATCCCTGCTTAACACATCTAAGGCTGGTAGCTGTTTTTTGAAACATGGAAGCTGGATTTAATCTGGTCCAAACTGGTTGTTAGCTGTTCCAAGCTGGTTATTAGCTCATCAACCAACTACCACGTTCCAAATACCAGGTGACCACCTTAAGCTGGAAAGACCCGCTGGTAATTGGTTTGTTGCTGCCCAAGGATCTACCAGCAAATGGCCAGCCTTGACCAGCTAATGAACACCTTGCACCAGCTAATGAACACCTTGCACCAGCTAATGACCAGTCTAGAACAGTGAATAACCAGAATGGATCATCTTGGACACTCTTGAATCAGCAAATGACCACCTTGCACCAGCTAATGACCTGTTCGGACCAGTTGAACCAGAGGCCGGTTTCACAAAAATGTCCTTCAGAAAAAAAAATTGTTAAGTTAATATGAAACAGATGTTTGATAATGCATACAGAAAGGAATGTCTCAACTCAGCATTTTCCCTCTTGGACAGAGCTGAGATGTAGACCTATTTCTAACAGGAACATTCTTACAAACTTCTTATAATTTATTCTAAGTGCAATTCTTGACAAAGTTCTCAATTATTTTCTTAAGAACATCTTTTTTTTTTTTCTCTTAAGAATAAAAATACATTTTTTGATCAGCCTGAGTTGACTTGTCTAATAACCTATCACATTCAATACTCCAACACTTGTAAATCGTAACAATAAATGCATTTAATAACCTTTTTTTTTAAAGTAGCGAGCACCTTGCGATATTTATTTTTTTGTAAAGTGTATGAGCTCTTAATGACATTAATCGTCATAGGAGAATTTATGTGCTGCTAACCATTTGATAACTTTAAATTTGATAAGGAGGAAAAGAAAAGAAACAAAAACTTCAGTAGACAAGAGGTTCTTGTTGAGGAAATTACTGCAAGGAAAAGGTTCTCCTGGAGAACTTGATAATTATTCACATTGGAAAGAGGTGGGTAAATTTCTCTGCCGTTTCCAACTCTGATAGGAATGTGAAAAAGAATGTTTTAGCTTTCAAATGTTATAATTATTATGTTTCTATTAACTCTAAAGATTGCGTAGAGAGAGCGCTATATGCAGTGCATCTGTTTGAATTAGCATGATTGGTCACCACATTTAGAAGCTTCAAAACAACATTTATTGTTTGACTATGGTATAACATTTACATGGTTTGAAAGCTGAAAATAAAAATATAATTAGACACAAACAAAATTCAAATTTCTACGTAAACAGTCCATTGCAATAGAACATGTCACATATGAATCAACCCAGTAAATTCATTAAACATCTTACCTTTTAGGATTTAGAACAACTGTGAGGTTATTCCAACTTTAAGATGCTATTTACAATAATTTCTAACAAGAGTTTTTGATATTAAAAAATATTTTTAAACATTTCTTAAGTTAGATTTTAAGAAGAAAATGGTAGTTAAGAATTGTCTTTGTAAGAACATTTAGTGAATCCGTCCCCAGCTACTGTTTCAACACACAGGTACAGTACAAGCTTGATTTTACAGCAACGTATCAGCACTTAACTACAATGTCAATACATTAAAAGCTTTTATTCTGTGTCAATCAAAGTGAATCATCTTGGATCTGGCCTTGCCACCATACACCCATAAATCAGCTCTGTAGTCCATCTTAGCTGACAGTCAGGCTGCTGCTTTTCCTCCATCTGTTGACTGAGAAATGGATCTCCAGTCTCCAGGGAGAACCTGAGTGCCACGCCTGACACCAGCATATGCGTAGTGTGTGCAGAAAACCTATTTGTGCTCAGGCAAAAAGCCAGGCATTCTTTGAATACTATTTGTGATTGAGTTACACACACTGGGTGTGCGACTGGCACATTGTCGTATATCAAATCACAGCATGTGCAAGGAAACATAATGCAATCTGCCTGGCATGGGGACACTGGTGCTCAGCCAGTGAGTCTCACGACAGGTGTGCCACCACATTTTTCCTAATTTTCAGATAACATAACACCAATATTTCACCAGCGGACATTGTGCTGCAGACAGAATAATGATGAGGCTGTTGGACGCCACATTCCAGAATATCTTGGCATTCGATTACAGTTTCCGAGAAATCTAAAGTTCCTCATGAGCAATTACTAAGCAAATATGCTGTCCAAGAAGTACTGATCATAGAGGGTGAGGCCTTTGTAAAAATCTCAAGCCAGGCACAACTGTGGAAAAGACACCGTTTAGCTCACCCTAAAATGTTCTGCCATCATCTATACACCCTTATGTTGTCCAGAATCTGTATGATTTTTCTTTTTACATAGAACATAAAAGCCCAATTTCTCTTTTCCATACGATGAAATTAAATAGTAGCTGGGGTGTCAAAAATCCAAAAAGGACCAAAAACATGTACAGTACTACTTTTTGTTCTTTTTGCTGTTTTCATTGACATAGACAGTGATAAAGAAGACAAAGTGGATAAAATGGAGGGTGGCGAGCCAAATTTGAAATGAATTTGAACAGCTACACATAAGAGCCACCATGCAACTTATCAACCATGTGAACTATCTGCGATGCCACGTCTCTGACATCTCACGTCTCTGTTTACAGAACACAGTCAGTTATCCACATTTTGTGCCATTTTTTGTCATCTCTCAACACTGTAATTGTAATTTGAGCAATTGTCAGTTTTCAGTGAATTCTCAGTATCTAGTGGACAGTTTATAACATGAATAAAACCTAATTTTTTTTACACCACTTAAAGTGGAGGATTGAGGTTTCGTAATCTGTCTTGCATAAAAACAGTAAGTACCTTATAATGACTAAAGAGGCTAAAGGTGGTCAAGTCACCACAGTGTGCTGAAAGAAAAATATTTCAAAATATTTTTTTAGAAGGTCTCTAATGCAAACCAGAACAGCTTGGAACCTGTGGTGGTAGATGACCAGCTTAACTTCATTGCCCACATCTCATCAACCACATTTTCTTGCAGGTTCGCGCTTTACAACATCAGGAAAATCAGTCCTTTCCTGTCTGAATGTGCTGCAAAGCTCCTGGTCCAAGCTCTGGTCATTTTAAGACTGGACAATTGTAATGTTCTGTTGGTCAGTCTCCCAGCTAGCATGATTAAGCCACTGCAGATGGTCCAGAAAACAGCAGCATGTCTGGTCTTCAATCAGCCAAAGAGGGCTCACGTCACCCCACTCTTGATTTCACTTCACTGGTTCCCTGTAGCTGCCCGCATCAAATTCAAGGCTTTGACACTGGCCTTCAGGACAGCCTGTGGAACAGCACCCGCTTACTTCTATTCACTTCTCCAGGTCTCGCTCTCACAAAGTCTATTTCAAGGTCATTTAGTTTCTCTGTTCCTCTGTGGTCAAATGAGCTTCCAACCTCCACACATCTCAACATTCAAGAATCAGCTGAAAACACATCTGATCTGAGAGCACTTAATTCACACTTAATGCAACAACTATAAAAATATTTCTTCTACACTAGCTTCTGTACTACTCAATCTTCTCTTAAAAAGTGGCAGTGCGATACTGCTGATATTGTTGACTTTTGTAAGACAAAAATTTCCTCATTTGTAAGTAGCTTTAAATAAAAGCATCTGCTAAATTACTAAATGTAAATTTCCTCAATTCAGAACCACAGCACAAACACACCAGTCATAATGGCATATTATTTTGCTAATAGAGCAAGTCTTTTTGTGGGCTGGAATGCTCATTTAGTGATCCTCCCAATAATAAACACTGAGGAAACATGCTTTACCGAGTGCAAAGCATATTCCAGACTAATGTCTCTAATAGACTGGCTAACTTGCCAAGTTTGAATATTAATAAAACCTACAAAAATCCTTTAGACTGAATGCCTGCCACTTCGGTAATATTTACCACTCCAAAGCCAAGAAAGCCCACAGAATAATTAAGATTGCATAAAAGCTACATACAAGTCCTTGTGTGCAACAAAGCCAAGATATTAACACAAATTTAGCTTCTATTTTTCATTGACAAGTCCAAAACAGAGTTCTTCCACTCTGCTTTTTTTTTTTTTTTTTGAGAAAAGTGTTTTTTAACAGATGTATATGATGGCTAACCACCCAAAAAGTCTCAGTGAGAATTAGTGAGCTAGTTCATATTCTGTGCACTCACAAAAAATATGCCTTTCCATATGTGCAGCAAAATTAGATAACTAACTGAAAAAGAGGAATGGGGTTAAGCTCAGCTGATTATTGTATTCTGTGTACTCAAAACTACAATACTCAAATCATGGGTACTCAATAGCATGGATCATTATTGATTGTATACCATTGTATACATTGTACTCCTACAACAAAATTAATAGTATCTGAGAGAAGACAGAGAACTGGACAAAAAAGGGAGGGGAACTTTAAAATACCTCTCTGAATGCGAGTGCTGACATCTGCCAAGGTATGTAGACATGCCTTGAAGAGATATGAACCAAGGTCAAGTCATCACATTTACTTGCTGCCAACAATTCTAAGGCCTCTGGAATTCAGTTTGCTCTGAAAACAGGCAATAACCACAGATAGCGTACACCTAAGAGCATAGAATTATCTGTTCCGACAGTGCACTAGCCCTCGCAAACAGTTACAGGTTGTCTACTTGTTTCAGCACAGAGGATTATATGACCTGGGGGCAAGTTTTTGTGAGGGTGACTAAACCCAGTCAAACTGAGCCAGACCCTCACCGCATTCCCCACCAATCAACCCACTTTCAGTATACTGTGCTTAATTATATTAGAAAATAAAGCTACTATGTCATGGATTCTCTAAATTGGAACAAGCTGTTAAGGTCCACTTAAGTTCATGACTCTGTTTATGAAAAAGTGCAGAGAGATCTGTCTTCAAACTGTCTGGGAGTAATGGGTAAAAGAAGAATAAAGAGAGCTAGCATAGTGTTTAAGTAAGAGAGGAGTTAAAGCTTGAGGAAGTGCTGTTGTCTGGGAGCGATTGACACAAGGTAGTGACACAAGGTAAGCTGGACCTGAGGCTAATATGCTCCACCTCTCCTGTCTAGACAAGCAGATAGCCAATGAACTCATGGTCAGTGTCAATGCTGGAACTGGGCTATTTAAAGCATTTTCATTTCTGTTAATAGAGATTTAGTAAAATCCCCCTTAAAAGATTTATGTGATATTTAGATTTTATTGCAAAATTTTCAGATACAGTATTTGCAAATTTACAAGTAGTTTAAGACTGCCGGGTGACTCATCATTAACAGTGCATCATGGGATAATGCAGTCGCTGCAGAGCTTGTTTGGTGCGGTTTGTTTCAGTCATTTTCATATTAGTGGACCGTTTCCCTTCAAGATCATGGGTACTGTAGTTATTCATCAGAAATGTATTGATTTAACAATTGTTTTTAAAAATGAATATGAAATAACACAGACTATTAGTATATTTTTGCTGTGGTACTGAAATTGGTATTGAGAACCTTGAAATGTCACTGGTATCTGTAATGATCACTTAAATTTTGGTATCATGGCAACACTAACATTGGCTATAGCAGTGCAAAGACCATGGGTTTGTTTCCCCCGGGAAAAATTATATTTATGCATTTGGCAGACACTTTTATCCAAAGTGACTTACAGAAGATAAAAGGTATACATTTTACCAGTTCATGCATCCCCTGGGAATCAAACCCACAATCTTGACATAGTTAGAATCATATCAGCTGAGCTATCATAACACACATACTGACAAATGTATATCTTCAATGCACTGTAGTTTCCTTTGGATAAAAGTGGCTGTCTGAAGCACAAACATAAATAAATACGTTTTGAGTGTTTAAAGAGGTGTAAACTTCTTGTCTGGAGACAAGCAAGTAGATTTGGATTATAAAGAGAAAACCCCTCCATTTGTGGTTATGCACATTTGAGTGAAGCCAAAACTCTTTGGTATCATATTTGATGTCAGTGGAATATGAGATTTATAGCTTTTGAAAATCAACTCTGGGCTCAACATTACAAGTGAACTAGTCTGGGGCCAATAACTCCTAGATGTTATTGCTTATCACGGCATATATCATCAAAAGTAAGTGCTTATCAGACAGGAGGAAGCATCTATGTATCACAATTACAGTCTTTTAAATATGATTCCTTTGTTTTCTTTGTTTTAAAGCAGGAACACATGGCCAAAGGTTTTCGCGTCTTTTGGGATTGCCAAAATATTCAAATTTAAAACTGTCCCAGCCCTGATTGTCCACAGCAGGCTGGAGATATTGAAATAACCTTAAAGAGGGTAACAGGGGACCTGATTCCAAGGGAAAAGCAGGGTAGGAAGACCCATTACTGCTCACGGTAGTTGATGGACACTTACTGCCTTGGTGATTTGATCTTGCAATGACCATTTTGGTATGCAAACCATGGATTTCTTGACCTTATATTTCACTGAATTATAGGTATTAGGTTGATGTTGGCACAAGTGGAGTCAGCACAAAAGACAGAAAACATTGAAATTACAGGAAGAAAAAAAAAAAAAGACTGTGACCCAGTTCCTTAAAGAAACACCACAGCCCTGCTGCGGATCCCAGTAAATTGGAGCCCTGTTTGGGGTAGGAATGTACACTCACTGTCCGTCATGACAAACATCAGGCAGGCACTGACTTGCTTACTTGCCAAATCTGTCACATTGCCTTTCAAGTGTGCTGACAGCAAATACATGGACATTGCAACCATGCAATCTTCTCTTCTAGATGGGTGACTGAAAAGAGATTTCCTTTTAAACAAACATAAGTTATAGAGTGTATTGCACATATAATGTCTTCCACTTACCAGAGCTTTTTCCTTTAAAAGGGATAGTTCACCCCAAATGTATAAATTCTGTCATCCTTTTATCACCTTAATGTTTTTCCAAACTCGAATGACTTTCTACCACGAAACTCGAAAATAAATATAAGGGGGGAAAAAATACAGCCTCAGTCACCATTCACTTTAATTTAATATAAAAAAAATATATGTTGAAAGGTGACCGAGACTAACATCCTGCCTAACATCTACTTTTGTGGTCCATGGATGAAAGTCATACAGGTTTGGAACAACATGAGGGTGAGTTAATGATAATATAATTTTTAAAAGGTTATCCCTTTAAATCTGAAGGCCTCTGTGAAAAAGGGCTTGGATAAACTCTTTAACATGGAGTCATTTGTCTCAGCTGTGTGTGTGTGTGTCTATGTGTTTGTGTTACCAGAATGCTTGTTCTATTTCACTGGACTACTGGGTAAAATCATTTTAGTTTGCGTTTGCCAGCTGCTACCCACAGTATATGCACAATTCACAATTGCAGTATAATCTTAAAATGCTATGGCAACTTCTTAACACAACAGGCTGGTAATGTAAAAGGAGTCTGCCAAGCAGGAGCACAGCCAGCTGTCACACAGTCTCAAAGTTCTGGAAACAACTTTCTTCAGGTCTTGACAACAAAGGTAATACCTAAAACATGTAGTTCTCCTTTGAAAATTGGATTGCACATGCAAGTCACATTTAAAATGTTATGAGACACCACTAAAGTGTTTTTCAACCTGTAGACCAAAGTATATAACTACAGGTACTTTTAGCGGCATAATTGTGTATGTTTTTGTTTTTTTTACTAACAATGTTGTTCCTGTAGCTCAAATGGTCAACTGATTTGATTGCCATCTGATTGAATAACCACATTCTATTTACACTTAGCCATGTAAATGTGTCTCTGCCGAACAGATCATCAATTCCTGTGCTATATGCCAATAAAAAGGAGTTCACTTCTGTGATTATGATTATTCTGTGCAGCAAATTTTAAAGATGTGATTTATTATTTGATCCCAAGTGACTTTGACTTTGCGCAGGTATCTGTGTGTGTGTCCGCACTGTGCATTTTCCCCTCTGGGCTTGTCGTAGTTCAGATACGACCACGCTGTGCTTATCTTTAGTGTTTTAGTTTCTTCAACAATCCGCATCAAATAAATTACGAAAAGAGTTCTGTCTCTCCTACAACGTGCATACATTTCTTAATTTGTTATTATTATTGCGTGACGTGAGGCCTAATCAAATACTCTCATGCATTCATGTTTAGCATTATTCCAATATGATCAGCAAAAAATGCAAGTGTAAATACACCCTATGTTTCCTCCTTGTTCATTGTCACACATCCTTCAGCGTTCACAGAAGGCATAATTTACAATCATGTTATTTATTAAATCCACTCAGTAATGACTTTAAGACATTACAGCTTAATATTCTGTTGTGTCATGTTTTTCTGTAAAGCTGCTTTGAAACGATATGCGTTGTGAAAAGCGCTATACAAAAAACAAATGACTAGACATTAAACACAAAAAGATATACATACTGTATGAACTAGGCTTGGGATCGATGGCATTTTAACATATCGAAGATTTTCCCAATGATTATCAATATACAGTATATCTGGATTTTTTTCAGACATAAATAGGGCTCCTCATTGCACAATAGTCTTTATCTTTTCAAACATATTTCTCAACACAACTTTGGTAATGTGTGAGTGGCAGCGTTAATTAAAGGGGGTTGCACACCAGACGCATCTGGCAGACGACATGGCACATTCTAAAATTCAAAACAATTATTTTCTATTAAAGTACTACGCACACACAGCAGGCTTAATGTCTCTGTAGGCTGTTAAAAAATTCTTCAGCGCCACGGAGCTCAACTCGCACAGTTTTCCATCAAATTTGACCCCCTTCGTTATCAAAGGTCAGATTATTTACTCTATTCATGACTGGATGATATATTGTACAAGTAACTTTCATAGTGCATAGAGCATACACAATATATTTTCAGTTACAATTATGTCTTTTTGTGGTTTTACAGCTTGAATGAGAGACAAATACAGAGAAATTGCATAATAAACGTTGCTATTTCTAATCGTTCAGTTTGCACAGTTACACCAGTTTCATACACTAACCTGCAAACTTATCAACATTACTGTTAATTATTGAAGAAAAAAAAAACCTTCGTAAATTTGGACTACCATCAGCTCATTATGTGTGTGCGATCTGCCTTGTCTATGCTGCGACGGGCTTCAGTAAATTTTATGTCTCCCCCTTGTGGTCTCCCAAAGATATTACTTCAGACTCCATTGAATGGAATGCAACTGAAAGTAAACTGAAAGCACACAAACTAGGCTTCTAATTTAAATGTCTGCTGATGTTAATATATCGATGCCTCCAATCTGTCGATAATGTGCCAATCATTAGTCAATATATTACGACATCCCTAATATGAACATGTGAATTCATATTTAAAATATATTAAACAAAAATATTTAAAGCATTTAAAATTTGTAACCAAAATAATGTACTTAAAAGTAATTACCTTAAATACAAGTCTTTAACTGTAATCAGATTACAATAATTTAAAATGCAATTTGTTACATTACTTCTAAACTTTTAACAGTAATTAGATCAGATTACACCCAACACAGGCACTGATAAAATATAGTTAGAATGCACAGTAAGTCACTTTTAGATAAAAATAAAACAATATTACATTATTATATTAGTATAAAGCTGAAAGACAGTTATTTAGACTTTTGCTTGTGCGCTTTCAAGCAATTTGAGACTTTAATCATTACACACACGCCATCCTCTGTGATTTCACTACCACTTAACTGTCTGCTATGTGAGGCATGCTGCATTTCCCAGTTGCTGGTGCACCACATTAACCCCATTCCTAACTGAGTAATCCAGTAATACAGAGCCACGCAGGGCATTCAGTTGCTATTGAGGCTGACTCTCACACGTCTCCGCCTGGGATGTCAGAGGGGTTACAGCAGATTACTGGAGGATAATCTGGCACTAACAGAAAACTGCAGCTGCCTGTCGAACCTACTCTTTGCCATTACAACAAATACAACACTAATGTTTGGACAGAGCAACAGGTGTTAACAGCGATCTGACTAAGGTTCAAGTATTAGTAGTTCCTTCATTAATAGGGTAGGCCACTAGATAAAGAACTCTGTTCTGACATGTTTCTGCTCACTTATCATGCTGCTAATAATATTCATTTACCAACAAAATTAGCTATATGAAACAGTTGCTCTGGAAATACATTTAATATATCTGTTGGATGTTAAACATTTCACAATGTGGTTTTAAAATAAGCTCAGATGGCAGAAATCTTACATAAACTCATTCAGAGTTCAGAATATGGGGATAAATGGGGATTTTAAGCAGATTATACAGTCATTCATGTTCTGCTCTCTGATTCGAAGTTCTAGTACTGGCATGGTTGTACTTTTTTGGCCTTCACAGTAAAAAGTCTAAACTTCAGCATAGTCACTTGTAACAATTATATGTTAATCTTTTGAAGGTCAGGTCAGCGCTGTGACGAGAAGTGATTTTTGATTCACTGGTGGGGATGGAACATTGGAAACATCCATTAGCACAACTTATCAACTAAATACTGCTGCTTACAGTTCACATTATTTAAAGGGATAGTTCACCCAAAAATGAACATTCGCTCATCATTTACTCACCCTCATGCCATTCCAGATGTGTATTACATTTTTTTCGTCTGTTGAACACAAACCAATATTTCTATAGGTACATACAATGCAAATTAATTGTGGCCAGAACTTCGAAGGTCCAAAAAGCACATTCACATTTACGCATTTGGCAGACACTTTTATCCAAAGCGACTTACAGTGCAATTATTACAGGGACAATCCCCCCGGAACAACCTGGAGTTAAGTGCCTTGCTCAAGGACACAATGGTGGTGGCCGTGGGGTTAGAACCTGTGACCATCTGATTAACAGCCCTGTGCTTTAGCCACTACACCACCACCACTCCTAATTTGTGTGGGTGAGAAACTGGTCAATATTAAAGCCCTTAGTTTTTTACTATAAATATCCACTTTCACTTCCACATTCTTCTACTTTGGATTTTGGCTATTTGCATTCTTAGTGCATTACAACACCTACTAGGCAATTTATAGTAAAAAGGGACTTAAATATAGATCTGTCTCAAACCCATGTTTCCAAATATATGTATTAAACCACTGGAGTCTTATGGATTACTTTAATGCTGCCTTTATGTGCTTTTTGGACTTTCAAAGTTCTGGCATTCTTTCAGTTGCATTGTATGGACCCACGGAATTGATATATTCTTCAAATAATATTTGTGTTCTGCAGTCACACACATCTGGGATGGCATGAGGGTGAATAAATGATGAGAGAATTAAAATTTTTGGGTGAACTATCCCTTTAAGGGTTACTTATAAATTGTCAAACCTATTAAACAGAAACTTGAAGTAAAAGCATTAGGACTGTCAAAAGGTTCAAACAATTCATCACAATTAAGCTCATTATTTTGGTAGTGAATGCCAGTACACATTCAGTTCTGTAGGAAAGGAAAATTCCTAAAGAAATCCAGTATAGTTAAAAAGAACACATTTCAATTTCAGTGAAGGGAGACTTTAGTCTCACAGATAGGGCTCTGAGGTTACCAAAGACAAAACAAATATATATTGGCTGAGTGAACCCTCTATTGAGGTTAACCTGAAAAAAGTTGGCCGAGTAACCTTTTAACCTTACCTTAACGTCACATTGCAGCTTCAAAATAAAACCAGCCTCAGATCAGTGGTGAAGAACTGCCTCTATCAACAGCAACCAGAGATGGCTGTGACAGAGCATCTACTGTTATGGCAATTAAAGGGAGTCTGAGAACAAAAATCTCCGTTCAGAGACCCTTGGCAGAGAATACTACCCTATCAAATGGCAACCACATGGGTCTTCCTTGGCACACAACTCTGACCCAAGATGACTAGATATGTTCAAGATCTAATGTGCCAATTCAATTAAATTTGCCTCCATGATAAGATTACAAGATTACGGCACTTTTGAGGGGAAAAAGGAGGGCAGAACAAGATTAGGTACACAAACAGTGTCAAATGGGATGTGTGTCATGTGGACGCACTGAAATCTGACTATTTCAGTATGGCATGCTTGTTTCTGAATAGGAAGGTTTTCATACTTTCATAGGCTTCCTTTCAATAATTAAGATATAAAAAAAGAGATCATATAAACATTGCTTCCATCTAGACATGTTCTATATAGAAACAATGATACAATGAAAGCTCAGAGAAGTGGTTTGAGAATATTTCTACTCTGGTTCACTGCGGACACATTTAGGGGCACTCCCTCATTTAAGTCAACAGAAGTAGTAGTTTACATTTGTTAATGGTGCGCAATGGGCGACATTTTGCTTGTCCCCACCAACTTCTGCACTTAGTTTGTGTTAACTTTCAGAGCAGACAAAGTTGAATGGAAACGATGGCTTTATTTTATTTTTAGTTCACCTGTGAGCATTGGTGGGATTCAGAGGCTAAGAAATTACATGGCCCCAGGGCTCCCCACACTTCATGAATGGAGTCTTTCTGCGATCAGTGAGAAATCCCTCCTCAGGGGACCCAGTTACCAGGAGATTTTTTTTCGACTCTTAAGTACACACACAGATGTGTTTCATGCGAATGAAAGCCTAAAGGTAACGTCAACTTCCTACTAAACATAACGCTGTTTGAACCACATAAAACGTGGCCATTCGTTGCAAAGGTAAACTCAATGTGTCCCAAGAGGTTTTGCAGTTGTCTGCGAGAGCTTTAAGTTGAATGGCACCATCAGAAGTTTGAGAAATCGAAACACCACGCGACTGTTTTAACTTACCATTTTGTTCTTTCGTACTTGCGTGGGTCTTAATGATGTGACTCGATTCCGCCACCGACTCATGCTGATGAAGAGACGATATGACAATCAAGAGAAGCAGCGGAATCATTTGGATAAATGGTGGCTGTCGGTGCTTATAGGCACTTTGTAAGTGTTGTTTCACCATGCAGAAAAAATGTTTCTGAGACGGGTATCCAACTTTGGCCACATCTGTAAGAAGTACGCGCAAAGTAAAGTCCACATAATCCTCATTGGTCAGAGTTCTTTTTTTTCTGCGTTAAGTTCTTTGTGGAAAGTTAGCAGTAAATCATCTATTTAAAGCTGACCGCTGCAGTGCATATTTAGTGTAACTTTGTGAGCGCGCACCTGTTCGCTAAGTTACTCTGTGAAAACTCTCGTGCACAAGCATTCATGAGGACTTTTAAAAATGAGTATTTCTGTAATCTCACTATTTACGAAGCTCTGTCCAAACGCGAAACAAACACGTGATTATTTGCAAAGTGTTCGACTTTCCCCTGCAGAAATACATAGTCCATTAGTTGTACAAAAACATTTCCAAAAATGTTAATTTCCAAACAGTTTAACATGCCACCGACTCTGGGTTAAATACCACTTATAATGCTTCGCGTCCAGCTTTCTGAAGGAAATTAATGTCTTGCGAGGTCTCTGAGACGGTGGCTCCGAATGTTTGACTAGCGCAGACGGCCGACTGGCGACACAACAGGTGCTAGACATAAAGTAAAACTTCGAGGCGGGGACCATTCAGAAGTTGTAGCTGCCGCTGCAGTCGCTTGGAGTGAAATACTATATTTCTCCCATTTGCACCACACCACAAGTTTGTGTGTGTAAGAGAGAGAGAGAGCATATTTGTGTGTGTGTGTGTGTGTGTGTGTAGAGAGAGAGAGAGAGAGAGAGAACATATGTGTGTGTGTGTGTGAGAGAGAGAGACAGAGAGAGAGAGAGAGAGAGAGAGAACATATTTGTCTTTGTGTGTGTGTGTGTGTGTGTGAGAGAGAACATATTTGTGTGTCCGTGTGTGTGTGTGTGTGTGTGTGTGAGAGAAAGATTGAGAGATAGAGAGAGAAAACATATTTTTGTGTTTGTGTGTGTGTGTGTGTGTGTGTGAGAGAGAGAGAGAAAGATTGAGAGAGAGAGAACATATTTGTGTGTGTGTGTGTGTGTGTGTGTGTGAGAGAGAGAGAGAGCATATTTGTGTGTGTGTGTGTGTGTGTGTGTGTGTTTGGGTGGGTCTGTGCTCATTCAAATGATTTCATGCCTTTTTCCCTTTCAAAAAAGTACTATGGCAACCATTGTTTCTGCCAAAATACAGTTATTATTACAGTTGCTGTTACTCATATAAAATCATAGCCTTATAGAGTAAATTGTTGGAATCACCATTACAATAAAAATTGTAAGGGGCACTTCACACCAAACGTGTCCTAGCACTAAATAACAGCACCACGAATCGAGCAGAATGCAGGTGTTTCGCTGTAAACAGTTTAAGTTCTTGACCAGTATTGGGTATGTTACTTAAATGTAATCCACTACAAATTAACAAATACTTCTCTAAAATTGTAATCAGATTACTTTTCTGATTTATCAGTAGGACTAATCACATTACTTATTACTTTAATTTAGTTTTTAATACACTTTTCAAAGAAAAGGTTTTATTTTTTGCTCAACAAATTCAAAATAATGTCTATATTTCTTAAGCGTCTCCTTAAAACTTCAACATCAATGCCCAATTTTCTGACTGGCTAACATCATGCAGCCACTCAGATTCAGCAAACTCAATTAGAAGAGCATTATAAAACAAAATTGCAGCGTTTACACATAAAGCACGTCCAACACCTTGCATCTGAATATATTAAACTGTTCATCTCAAGCACACCTGTTAACACTCAGCACCATAAACTAGCAAACAGTCAAGACATACGAAATACTCATGATTGAAATGGTTTACTTAATTTTTTGAAGTTTTTTTAACTGCCCCCTCCTTCAGTAACAGTTCCTGTGCAAACCTTGAATCATATTGCTCACAAGCAATCCATGCTGACATGAGCCAAAAAACACACATACATAGTCCAAAGAATGCTGAAATTATGCACTCATACTGAAGGCTCATTGAGGCGCAAATACACAGAAGCAGTCGAAGACAACCATCGTCAAAGACATCCATTGTCAAAGATGTCCAATGTTTACAGTAATAGTGAAAAAAATAGTGCAGATAGGCTAAAGAAGGCATCCATGACATGTTTGTGCTCAAAGCAACATGGGCAGAATGAAAGAGAATTGATTCTCTCTTTAAGAGTTGTAACTTGCATATCTAAAAAATAATCCAGAATAGACCAGATGGATCCCCTTAGGTGTTGTTAGGAATAGTTAGCCATTCTAACTAAGTCAAGAGAGCAGGCTCCAAGTGCCTGCTCTCTTGACTTGAACGGCGAGCCAGTGGGCGGGGCCAAAGATGCGATGACAAATGTTGTGGAATGTGTAAATACAAATGAGCAATGTTGTGAAGTGTGCTCACAAGAACGCGAGAGGTCTCAGACATGAGCTTGAGATGTCGACTCAAGAGCCTGGAGTAGCATGAACATCCAAACTATAAAATTTGATGAATGTGTGCAGAGAGGACCAGCCTACCGCATCACAAACTTGCTGCAAGTTACCCCTCTAGCCAAGGCTTTAGAGGATGCGACCTCTCTGGTGGAGTGAGCCCTGATACCTACTGGCGAACTTGACCGCGCACCTCGTAGGCCAGTACAATAACATCCCTCACCCAATGCGACATAGTCTGCTTGGAGGTGGCCGCCCCCCGGTTGCGGCTCCCATGGCAAACGAATAGTTGCCCTGACTTATGCCACTGGCTAGTGCGGTGGACATAAGACTAAAGGGCACAGACTGGACACAGTCTGTGAAGTCCTTGCTGCTCCGGCGTTGCAAATGGCGGGGAGCAGAAGGCTTAGAGAGTGACCTGATGTAGGGTCGCGAAAGGCACCTTAGGTAGGTAGTCAGGATGAGGGTGAAAACTTTCTTTGGTCATTCCTGGGGCAAACTCTAAACAGGCTGGGAAAACAGATAGAGCCTGTAGGTCCCCAATTCTCTTTAGAGAGGTAATTGACATTAGAAAAACCATCTTGAGAGTCAGAAGTCTGTCAGGCGCTGACTCTAGAGGTACAAAGGGGGTCTCAAACAGACCCTCAAGGACTATTACTAAGTCCTATGAAGAGGTCATGGTCCTAGCAGGGGATGCCTCTCAAAGGGCACCCCATCCATCAAGGTGTGGCAAGCCAAAATGTCGGCCACATAGACCCTGAGAGTGGCAGGGCATGTGCATGCTGACAGTTCTTCCTGCAAAAAGTCCAGAACTGAAGCAATCTGGCAGTTAACTGGATCTGCATATGAACTTTTAGTAGAGGGAAATGCATACAGGCACATTCTGGGCCATGTATGCGCCACCGCGTCCAGCCCCGGGGGGCGGGTTACTCAGGGAGAAGTAGAGGTGAAGAGGTCCTCTTCTGCCCTGTAAAATCTCACCCAGATTTGTTCCACTCCTCCTTCGGTATTTTCTGTCTGGACAGTAAATCTGCTCCCACATACGGGCATCCAGGGATATAAACTACCCTGAGTGACAGAGGCTTGCCCTGGGCCCCAAGGAGAATCCGACGTGCCAGAAATTTAGCTGACGTGAACGTGGACCTCCTTGATGGTTTATGTAAGAGACTACCGCTCTATTGCCCACCCGCACCAAGACATGGCAGCCTCTGGAGGAAGTTTTTCAGGGACAGAAATAGAGCCATTAACTCGAGACAACCGAGCTGACGACTCTCACATTCCCCTTGAGCTGGACGACCACTTAAGACCGCTACCCAGCCCGTCAGGGAGGCGCCTGTCGTTAGCAACCTGTGACGACGAGACGCACCTAGAGTGGGACCCAAGGTAAGAAACCGGGGTCTGAACCACATAGAAAGGGAACGAATCCTGCGGCGCGTAAACCTTATTTGCCTTAGGGGACCGGCCCTTGGATGAAACCCCCTGGTTTTAGCCACAGCTGGAACGGTCTCATGTGCAGAAGGCCCGAAGGGATCACCGAGGACGCAGATGCATGAGACCTAGTATTCATTGATACTGACGAGCAGTGCAACCTTGACCTAGCCTGACCTAAATTGGTGTTCTAAATGGAAATGATTCTTGCGGGAGACAATTGTGCCTGCATCGTGATCGAATTCCATATAACTCCCATATATTTGATTCCCCGGGTGGGAGAGAGAACGCTCTCTGACATTAAGTCTCAGACCCCGAGAAACCAGATGAGCTAAGACGATATCCCTGTGCTGAACTGCCAGTTCTTGGAACTGTGCTAGGATCAGCCAGTCGTCTATGTAATTCAGAATGCGGATGCCCTGGAGTAGCAAAGGAGCCAGTGCTGCATCCATGTATTTCATGAATGTGCGGGTTAATAGGGCTCAGCCAAATGGAAGAACCCGATACTGGAAGGCTTCGCCCCCGAAAGCGAACCTCAGGAACTTCCTGTGCTGTGGCGGAATTTCTATATGAAGATATGCATCCATGAGATCAATGTTGACCAGCCAAATGTGATGTTGGGTTTGTGACACGATCATCTTGACAGTTAGCACCTTGGACTTGAACACCCTGACTGGGCAGTACAAGCCTTGAAGATCTAAGGTCAGACGCAACCCCCCACTTTTTTTGGGAACCAGGAAGTATTCGCTGTAATAACCTGACTCTTTCTCTGGAAGGGGAACATGTTCTATGGCCCCTTAGACCAAGATATTTTGCAGTTCTTTTCACAGTAGAAATGCCTGCTCCGGTTTACGGTAGTGGGGATCACGCCATTGAAACACAGAGGGAGGCGAGCGAATTGAATTCTGTAGCCCTTTTCTACTGTTCTTAGGACCCAAATAAAAATATCTGGCAGAAGTTTCCACGCTGCCAGGTACTCTGAGATGGGTATTAATTTAAGACTTCCTGTTGAGGGGGTGTTAAGTGTTCCGCGTCCTGGATTAAGGCAGGCAGCATCGGTACACCCAACTCTTTGTTGGAAGCCTCTATCACCCGAAGCACCAAAGGTGGCGGGAGTAAATAGGTTTCGTGAGGGTATCAGGAGGGCCAAAGAGAATGGTACACGCGCCCCGTCCCGAGGGGAACTACCCCCACAAGGCTGGGTACAAGACCATCAGGGCTTCTTTCTTTTAGAAATCATGACCCTGAGGTCCTGCTTGGGCGGCTGTTGAGGGCGACGAGACTGTCCCCAGTCACCGCAAGGAGGAGCACGACTCGCCACGCTTTGCTTTTGAGCCTTCCTTCTAACAGGATCAAGGCGGTTCTGGGTGGCCGACAGACCTGCCCCCTGAGTGCGGCGAGGGAGGAAATGCCCGAAGGCCTTCTCGTGGCTTTTCGCCTCTTGGAACCTGGAGATAATGTGCTCATGGCATCTCCGAATAGGCCAGTAGGCGAAACCGGGGCATCAAGGAGGAAAACTTTATCCTTGTCCCTGATGCCCGAAAGGTTGAGCCAAAGGTGCCTCTCCACACTGACAAAGGCAGACATAGACCGGCCAATAGCACGGGCTGTTTGCTTGGTCGCGTGGAGAGTAAGATATATGGCTCGACGAAGCTCAGAAAAAATTGCTCGTCGAGCGCAGCACCCACACTCAGGTCATCCAGCAGGTCAGCCTGGTAAGCCTGTAATACAGCCATTGTGTGCAGAGCAGCACCAGCCTGACCTGCTGCTTGATAAGCCCTCCCCACTAAAGTGGAGGTCATCCTGCAAGGCTTTGTGGGGAGAGAGGGCTTTTTAAATGAGGATGCCGAGCCCGGCGAGAGATAGCCCGCAAGCGTCTCTTCGACCGGCGGCATCACTGAAGGTAATTTTTTATTTACCTTCAGTGTACAGAGTGAACTCTGTCTTATAGTTTGGAGCGTTTGGGGGGGTGTTCTCTTGTTCACGTGGCTAACAAGTAGTCCGGTCACACCCTAAGTAACTACCTCGAGTCATTTCTCACCCGCTTTATTATTATGCGTGGAATGTACAGAGGTTCAGCGCCCCCCTCGTGAAACGAAGGCGCACTTCAACGAGAAGGATGAAGTACGAGAAGGATCAGCTGGATCTGGGGAGAGAGCGAGCGATGGGGACGGACCCATCTCTGGCTTCTCAGCCAGATATATGCGAGAGCCCCACGATGAAAGAGTGGCCACTGACTGACGGAAGTAAGCGAGGCGAGCGCGAAGCATTTCGCCCAAAAGTAGATCGCATTGCTCGCACCAGCCCCGCTCCATTGCGAGAGCAGCATGCTCTTCCCCCAAACAAACAAAGCAAAACTGATGCGTGTCCCTCTCGGCAATAGAGTGTAAACAAGGGAACACGCATCGTTTACTCTGATTCTCAGTCATTCTCTCTCTATTTATATATGTATATTTATAGAAAGCAGAGAAAGGAGAAAAGGTTCACTGCGCACTGCCTAACCAAATTCTAACTCCTAGCAGAGGAAAGAAAGTTTGTGACAGGCTTGTGAGACACACACACACACACAGAATGGGCTCTGAAAAAAATGGATCTGACGACACGCTGGTGACGCGTCTATTTATATCCTGGCCACAGGTGCATCCAATGATCTCACCAGCCGAGGCTATAAATTCCGGTCAATGTTCATTGACGTGTTACACACGTATTCACAGCTGGTCACAATGTAGGAGTGTTCCCAAAGCGCTTTTCTCAGCACAGCATCCTAGTGAAGCTTTCAGAGAATGAGTGCCTTTTGACGCAATGAGTCTGCATCAAAGAGTTTGTGTTATTTACTTGGCACCATCTCCTGGTGGCCACATGTAACACTGTGCTTCATTTGAATTATCTAATGATCTAAGCATCTGATTACCTTGTTTGTGGGCTCCTTTGAAATATAATCACCTCATCTAAATATTGACATGTGATATGTTCCATTTATTTTCCATGAAGTTATAAGTGCATTATAAGCAACACCAACATAATTGTCAAAGACATACATATACTTAGCTATTACTTGCTATATTTTTGTCTGTGAGTAAAACAAATAGGCTGGTTTTATTTTACTCTCGAGAGCTTTCCAATAACATATGACACATGGCTATTTGAACAGCTTGATGTTTTATTGATAGCAATAAAATGTGCAGTGCAATCTTTTTTATTTTATTTTTTATAAATTTGTCTAACCAAATTTATAAAAAAAGCACTGGTTCAGTTTTGGTCATAATGCCTGCATGCATTGGAAAGTAGTCCTTCTAAGCTTTCAAACGATACCTATTTTGTCTTGGTCAAGACTGCAAAATTATTCTGTGGGCCCACCCACCGGCCCATTTTAGCCTAAAGGGTTAAAGGGTAGTTCACCCAAAAGAGAAAATTCTGTAATCATTTACTCACTTGCATTCCATCCCATATGTGTATGACTTTCTTTCTTCTGCAGAACACAAATAAAGCTTTTTAGAAGAATATCTTAGCTCTGTAGGTCCAAACAATGAAAGTGAATGGTGGCCAAAATTATGATGCTCCAAAAAGCACATAAAGGCAACATAAAAGTAATCCACACAACTCGAGTGTCATCTGAAGCGATTCAGTTGGTTTTAGGTGAGAACAGACCAAAATATAACTCCTTTTCCACAATAAATCTTGACATCAGCAGTCTCCTTGGTGATCATAATTTCAAGATCAATCACACTTCCTAGTGCCATTTAGTGCTCTGCACATGTGTCAAGCACTAGGAAGTGTAATTGAGCTTGAACTCATGAACATGCATAGAGACTGCAATTACAAAATGCAAAGTGGAAAAGGAGATATATTTTGGCTACCATTCACCTGCATTGTATGGACATACAGAGCTAAGATATTCTTCTAAAAATAAATTTGTGTTCTGAAGAATAAAGAAAGTCATACACATCTGGGATGGCTTGAGGGTGAGTAAATGATGAGAGATGATTTTAAATTTTTGGGTGAAAAATATTCCTTTATGTTATACATTCAGCAACACACTTTTCTCCCTTACAATGACTAATTAGGTCAGAGGTACTCAAGGGGGCGGTACCGCCCCCAGAGGGCATTTAAAGGATGCCATGGGGCGCTGAGAGCAATTTAGTAGAGAGGGGGGCATTAGGTTACAAATGTGGGGCGTTTATCAGTCATAATAATCAAATCTATTGTCAAGTTGCTCTTTGCATTAAAACGTTTTTTGGATGGATTATATCAGTTGGTTCTCAATTATATGGGTTGGTACGTATTTGTACCACGGATAAACTGATTTTGAAGTCTAGCGATGCATCTGAAGTATCTGGTTTAGCAGCGTCAAATACAAAGGCAGAGGCACTACCTCGGCCAAAGCACCTGTATGGCTCTGTAGATGGATACGGCTCAATGGACAGAGCAGCGCGAGTGCAAGTTCTTAATGCTTGAGCTCTTAAACTCACAGCTTTACGAGAATAAGTGAGAAGCAAGACACAAAAAGTGGAAACCATTTTAATTCGGCACAGAATTCTACATCACCACCCTTGAATTAACTATAGAAATGCTAACTGTACTTTAGGCAGAAATACTTTAGATTGATAATAAATATGATTATATCACTACTTCAGAGGCTGGGGTAAGGGAATGAAGTAGGTGGGCGTTCATTATAAAAAGGTTGAAAACCTTTAATACACTAGCTGTTTTAAAGGTAAAATATATATATTTTTATTTTATATATATACACATATATATATATATATATATATATAAATATAAATCAAACATATTCAGATAATTAAAATGCATTACATTCTTGTGGCAGAACAGTTAATCATTGATAAGACAATTCAAAAAGCAGCTTTAGAATACAATGTATTGTTTACTACCATATTATTGAACATAAGCCAATTATTGGCATACAGTTCACAGCAATCCATTTCACAAGTGAATTTGTCAATCAGTTGGAGATTTATTATGAGGGCTTGTTTAAGGACCCGTCAATTTACACCTGCGTCAGACATTTTTTTTTATTAATGCTTACAAAACTTTTACATCTAGATCCAAGAGGTATATTAAAACAAACAACAACAGAAAGGAAAATAAATAAACAGTTTAATAAAAATATCAAATTGTTTACATATTTCAATATACTTTACAGCTTTCTTGTTATTAAAATTGGAAATTGCTCTTAGGTATTGTTGAACCTCTGAATTAAAAATTAAAACTAATGGTTTATAATCACCATACTTACATTTATGAATATAAACTTTGCCAACAAAAGCAGAACATTAATCAAACAATATTCCTTATGAAGAGACATGTCATAGCTAAAAAAATGAATAAAACTGTAACAAGTTTCCAGTGAGGAAGGGACGGAAACAGCAACAGGGTTCAGGTAAGGTTGTTTTTAATTCTCACACACTAATTCACACACTAATATAACACAATAGCTTCTTGGCCTTCGTGTCGGGCTCTCCCCTGGGCTCTGTTGCTGCTGCTTTTTATGCCGCTCTCCTCAAGCTACTGCAATTAGAGACAGGTGTTAGACATAATTTAGCTCAGGTGTGAGCGCCCTTACCGCTTTTCTCTCCCGGACGGGCGCTTGACCACGCCCCCGCTGCCACATACCCCCACCGCCCGACTCAGGCCGGGGCGTCATCCGGCCTGCCTACCACTCCCCCCCATTTCTGGAGAGGAAGTCAGCGGCAGCCATCTGCACCCCCGGTCTGTGGACCACCTTGAACTTAAAAGGCTGGAGGGCCAGATACCAACTGGTGATCCGGGCATTAGTATCTTTCATGCGGTGGAGCCACTGCAGTGGGGCGTGATCCAAGCAGAGGGTGAAGGCCCGCCCCAGCAGGTAGTATCGGAGGGTGAGGACCGCCCACTTGATGGCGAGACACTCCTTCTCTATGGTGCTGTACTTAGTCTCCCTCAAGGAGAGCTTCCGGCTAATGTACAGCACTGGGCGCTCCTCTCCCTCCACCACCTGCGAGAGTACGGCCCCCAGCCCTCTGTCTGAAGCGTCCGTCTGCAAAACAAAAGGGAGAGAGAAGTCAGGTGCATGCAAAAGCGGCCCCCCACAAAGTGCAGCTTTAATCTGTGTAAACGCCTGTTGGCACTGCTCCGACCTTTGGACCGGATCTGGAGCCCCCTTTTTAGTGAGGTCAGTCAGCGGGCTGGTGACATCCGAATAATTAGGCACAAATCTTCTGTAATACTGCCTCACCCCCTTTTTGGTCTTGGGTCTAGGGCGAGTCGCAATCGCCGCGGTCTTGTCAATTTGGGGACGCACCTGGCCATGACCCAAGTGGAACCCCAGATACCGTACCTCCACACGCCCAACCGTGCACTTTTTCGGGTTTGCCGTGAGCCCCGCCCGCCGCAGCGATCTCAGGACGGCCCTCAGATGTTGCATGTGCCGCTGCCAATCATTGCTATAAATGATGATATCGTCTAGATAGGCAGCGGCGTAAGCAGTGTGCGGTCTGAGGATCCTATCCATGAGGCGCTGAAACGTGGCTGGTGCCCCAAACAAACCGAAAGGAAGCGTCATGAATTGGTGTAATCCGAACGCCGTGGTGAAGGCCGTTTTTTCACGGGAAATTGGTGTCAAGGGGATCTGCCAATAACCCTTCGTTAGATCCAAGGTCGAATAAAATCGAGCCGTACCTAACCGATCGAGCAGTTCATCAACACGGGGCATTGGGTACACGTCAAATTTAGACACCGCGTTGACTTTCCTATAATCTACACAGAAACGTACAGACCCATCGCTCTTGGGAACAAGGACGACCGGGCTGGACCAATCACTGTGGGAATCTTCTATTACTCCCATCTCAAGCATCGCGTCCAATTCTTCTCGAACTACTTTCTTTTTATGTTCGGGCAAGCGATAGGGGCGGCAACGTACCACCACGCCCGGCTTGGTCTCGATATGGTGATGTGTGATGTTTGTGCGGCCCGGTAGAGGAGAAAACACGTCTGCAAACTCCTTTTGTAATTCGGAAACCTCTGCGAGTTGGCGCGGTGAGAGGTGGTCTCCACAAGGAACCGGGGTGTTGAGATTGCGGGCTTTGTTTACCTCCGGTCCAAGCTCCGCCCTCTCCGGAACTACTGTTGCCAACGTCACAGAGGCCGCCTCTTCTCTCCACAATTTCAGGAGGTTGAGGTGATATATTTGACGCGCGCCCCCTCTATCGGTACGTTTAACCTCATAATCGAGATCCCCTACTCGTCGTGTGACCTCAAAGGGTCCTTGCCACTTGGCGAGTAATTTCGAGCTCGATGTTGGGAGTAATACAAGCACTTTATCTCCCGGTGCGAATTCCCGTAGCTGAGCACCCCTGTCATACAGCCGGCGTTGGCGTTCTTGAGCCTGGAGCAAATTCTCCTGTGTTAATTTCCCCAGTGTGTGGAGTTTTGCTCTAAGATCAAGAACGTATTGAATTTCATTTTTACTATTAGAAGGTCCCTCCTCCCAAGCTTCGCGGATGACGTCGAGGACCCCGCGTGGGCGTCGGCCGTACAGCAGCTCGAACGGTGAGAACCCCGTGGAGGCTTGTGGGACCTCTCGTACTGCAAATAACAGGGGGGTCGAGCCACCTATCCCAATTCCTAGTGTCTTCGTGTACGAACTTACGAATCATATTTTTTAGTGTTTTATTAAATCGCTCCACTAGGCCATCAGTCTGCGGATGGTAAACGCTAGTGCGAATCGACTTAATGCCCAATAGTTTGTAAAGCTCGCGAAGTGTACGTGACATAAACGTTGTGCCCTGATCGGTGAGGATTTCTTTCGGAATCCCCACCCGGGAGATTATTTTGAAGAGTGCCCCTGCAACGCTACGTGCGGAGATGTTGCTCAGGGGCACTGCTTCCGGATATCACGTTGCGTAATCCACTAGGACTAACACAAAGCGATGTCCGCGTGCTGTCCGTTCTAATGGCCCGACGAGGTCCATTCCAATTCTTTCGAAGGGGACCTCGATCAAAGGAAGGGGGCGCAAAGGCGCTTTTGGGGTGGCCGGTGGGTTTACCAACTGACATTCACGGCACGCCGCACACCACCTGCGGACGTCACCGCCAATGCCCGGCCAATAGAAACGGGCTATTAGACGGAGAAGTGTCTTTCTTTCCCCGAGGTGACCGGCCATAGGATTATAGTGAGCCGCCTGGAAAACCATTTCCCGGCGGCTCCGTGGAATCAATAATTGTGTCACTTCCTCCTTTGTTTTAGCGTCCTGCGTCACTCTGTACAACCGATCTTTAATAAGCGAAAAATATGGGTATGCAATGGCGATGCCCGGCCGGAGCTGTTGACCATCAGTTACTCTCACTTGGCCAAGAGCATGTTTAAGGGTTTCGTCCCGCGACTGCTCTAGAGGGAAGTCCCCCTCAGGGAATTCCCTGAGAGGAGGGGCGGCCACCTCGGCCCTTCCCTTGTCATTCCGAGCAGCCGAGGACAGCCCCGGCTCTGCCTCCCCTGCCAAAGCATCGCACACCTCTTTATGCAGGACCCATCCGCACAAATACCCTCTAAAATATCTTTGAAATTCGGCCAATCAGTACCCAAGATTAGCGGATGGGTGAGGCGGGAACTAACCGCTGCCTCCACACTATGGTTTTTTCCCCTGAATTTAATCGCCAAAGTCACCATGGGATACTTGTGAACATCCCCATGCACACACCTCACCCTCACCAGTTTAGCTAATCCCAAAGCCCCGGGTTGAACCAAGCGTTGGTGGATGGTGGTCTGGTTACAGCCGGTATCCAACAATGCTTGGTATGTACCCCCTGGATCCTTACCGGAATACGGTATGCTCCAGCCCGATCGGGGGCAGCCTGCGGGAAGTCGGAGACCCGCACCACCGTCCCTATTTCCATCAGCGGACACTGATCCCGGAAGTGGTCCGGGTCTCCGCACCTCCAGCAGACCAGCCCAGGCGCCACGGCCGCACCCGTGCTGGCGGGCGCCCCCACCTGAGGAGGAGAGCGGCTGAAGGACGGGGAAGGGGTAGGCGGGTTCTCCCACGGCCGGGAAGTTGGTCTCGTGAATCCTCCGCGCCTGCGGGGGGCAGGAACGGACCCTGGGGAGAGAGCAGAGCGAGAGGGCAGAGGGGAGGGGAGAAAAACAGGGGAAGACACAGGGGAAGGGAGAGAGAGAGAGAGGGCTCATCCGCCCTTGGAATCGCCGCCATGTGGTCCTCCGCGAGTCGTACAGCTTCCTCCAGCGACGCCGGGCGGTGGCACTGGACCCACTCCGCCGTTTTCCGGGGCAAGCGCTGGACAAACTGCTCCAGTACCACTTGATCGACGAGCTCCTCGACGTCGCGGTCCCCCGCAAGCAGCCACCTCCGGCAGGCATCACGGAGCCGCTGGGCGAATGCAAACGGGCGGTCGGATTTATCCAGTTTCATGGCCCGGAAGAGCTGGCAACTTTCTTCCAGGGTCCGAACAACCCGTTGCAGGATGGCTCTCCTCAAGTCGGTATAAGCCAGGAGGCTTGTTGCCGGAAGTTGTTGTGCCGCGAGTTGTGCTTCCCCGGACAAGAGAGGGACGAGGCGGGCTGCCCACTGGTCGCGTGGCCAACCCCAAATTTCCGCCGTGCGCTCAAAGAGGTCCAGGAACGCCTCTGGATCATCTGCCGGCCCCATCTTCTGTAGCGCGGGTGGGGGCAGTGTGGCGTGGGTGTCCGTGGTCGCGGCCGTGTCTGGGGCAGCCTCCTGGCTGAGGAGGCTCCGGATGGCAAGCCAGTCCTCTGCTTGAGCCCGCATGATCTCAAAGAACTGACGATCCTTGTCCTGTCGGAGCTCAAGCAGAGACTGTTGGTGGCCCTGATGGAGCGTAGCGAGGGACTGGAGGACTTCCGCCAGCTGGGAGGACTCTATGGGGCGACTCTGTTCCATAGCTTTGGACCACTGTTCCTGCAAATTCCCGGGTTTCGGCACCAGTGTAACAAGTTTCCAGTGAGGAAGGGACGGAAACAGCAACAGGGTTCAGGTAAGGTTGTTTTTAATTCTCACACACTAATTCACACACTAATATAACACAATAGCTTCTTGGCCTTCATGTCGGGCTCTCCCCTGGGCTCTGTTGCTGCTGCTTTTTATGCCGCTCTCCTCAAGCTACTGCAATTAGAGACAGGTGTTAGACATAATTTAGCTCAGGTGTGAGCGCCCTTACCGCTTTTCTCTCCTGGACGGGCGCTTGACCACGCCCCCGCTGCCACAAAAACATTTTCAAAACAAAGTTGAAAGCTGGGAATAATGCATCAGACATGCATGTGTAGCATCTCGGGTGTGTTGCATCATAAACATAAAATGTTTAGGTCACTGCGTCAAGTTAAATATAGTTTAATACTCAATCTTTAAACACATCTTGAGATCCCTTAGTTCGCATTTGTGCTCCTGCAAGTGTTTTGAACGCAAGTACGTAACGTATGTTTGTGTTGTTGCTGCTGAAGGTTTTTTTCTTCACTGAATAAAGCGTTGCTCATAGAGCTGAAATTTCACTTACTGCCCTCTGGATTAAACAGGTGGTACTACGAGCTTGCATTTCTCAGGACTCATTCTTATTATGGTCTGGGGGAAGTGCGATTAATTGTGTAAATTTTTTTAACAGGTTATGTTTTGTAAAATTAATCACACTGAATTAACACGTTAAATCGACAGCCCTATTAAAAAGTTATTATATTACAGTAACTAATTTCTCTGTAATTACATTACTCCCAACACAGTTCCTGACATGGCATCTAAAAAATGTGGCGCTCCTTAGCGAGACGCAGAAAAACAAGGAGATGTGGCAATCCGTCTAGCATTTATACGTAGAAAAAAATTGAAAAAACACAGCAGACATACACAAAAATTAGTTCGGTGTGAACAGACCCAAATTATATATATATATTTTTTGTAAGAGACATTTTGTTTATTTATTAATAAAAAAAAACAATTAATGAAAGTGGTGCCAAGTTTTTTGTGTCAAGTTTTCACTTTTTGCATAGTAAGATTGTTTAAACTTAAACTTTTATCATTTTGTAAGATTATTATTATTTATTATAATTAGTTTATTATTATAATTATTATAATTTTTTGCAGAAACTAGTGTCCTGATTTAAGTGTTTAATGTTTGTGGAACGGAGGGGTGCGGGGCCGGGCTAGAATGTCACACGCCCGGTCCCCAATCGGCCTGATGGGGCGCGCGAGGGATAAAGGCGTCCGGTGAAGACGGTTCGAGAGAGAGAGAATTACGGGCATGTCCGTCATGTGTGTGTTTATGTTTTGGTTTAAGTTTTCATTAAATTATTATTTATATTAACAAGCCAGTTCTCACCTCCTCCTTGCCCATCTTAACCCCCGTTACAAAGTTTTAAAAGAATAAGAGGCTATCATGGTGTCATCTTGTCAGCTTTTGTCAATGTTGCCCCCGGCTGCCTGGGAAGGGACCATGAGAAAACTTTAATCAATAGTTCATGACTGCTTTACATGTTTATGGAAAGGCTTCCTGAATAAATGCGAACATTTTGAACATGGCTTGACCCCATTGTTTTCTAAAGTTTTTGACTGTGCCGGGCCTTTCGTGTTAATATTTTCATCAGTTTGTTGGGTATTTCATCATTGTAATGTCTGAAAAATGCCTAATGCATCTTAAGGGAAATATTAAGGAGCTTCTCAATTTGTCATATCAAAGCTGCAGACAGTGCACTCACTCCCCTGTGCAAATAATTTCCTTCACCCTGTTCAATGCATCAACCCATAAAGGCCTTTTCATGTGGTTAATCTCATCTCCCTGTTGTCAATGTGTTCCTTACGTGCCTGTTACCACTGTAGATTCCTATATAGCAGACTAAACAATCAGAGAAGGGCACACATTGAAGTAATTTGACCAGACAAATGATGCAATGGCAAAGTGATTAACTTTCAGCCTTACTACAGAAGAGGAAAAATATCTGAGGAAGGGCCAGGAGCATGTGGAATATGAAGATCTGAATCTAGCCGACATTATCAGATTTCTCAATATATTTTATTTGATTATTGGTTTGTTTAAAAATTGTATTTTGCACAAATAAGGCACAAAAGTAACAACTTCTGCATTGCATGGTATACAATGGACCAAACCCATTAATGCATTGTTACCGGTTTATTTGTTTGTAGAGCAATTCTAGAGGTATGTAAGAAATATTGCTTATGGATTCCTAACTAGCAGAGTAGAAAGGTATAATATGCAATGCTGCTGGAGTGGAGGTCACATCCAGACTATGGGAGAGTATCAGATTCCATCCCAAACCCTACAGCAGCAGATGTCAGCACCTCTGCCAGGAAGAATCTCTCTCTCTCTCTCTCTCTCTCTCTCTCTCTCTCTCTCTCTCTGTGTATTATGGGGAGGGGTTTCAGTAGATTGGGATTTTGTCTTGTGTGAGACAGTACTGTGTTTTATGCTTTCATGGTGGTCCTGTAAAGTCACTTTGATATAATTTGTATAAACAGTGAACTTACAAACAAGGCAGATATTTTTGGACTGGAGGAAGAGAGTTCATTGTGGTCATTGACTGTCGAGCCAGCAAACACTGAGTTGGCATTCGAGAGGAACGTACACAAGAACATAGTCTTTGTTTGTTTGCAATGAG
Source organism: Xyrauchen texanus (assembly GCF_025860055.1). Classification (NCBI taxonomy): domain Eukaryota; kingdom Metazoa; phylum Chordata; class Actinopteri; order Cypriniformes; family Catostomidae; genus Xyrauchen; species Xyrauchen texanus. The sequence goes on along the minus strand of NC_068294.1, from coordinate 24,689,778 downwards.
GTCATAGAGGAAACTAAAAGTGAAACTTTGTGTCACCTTCTATCCTGTGAAACATCCATTATACAGGATATGCATGTTGCCCAAGAGAGGAAATTCCTCATTGACATAGCAATGATTTTCTGCCACTTCCGTGTGATGTTTGTCACTTTTTCAATATTTTCGTTTTTTTAGCTTGCACTTGTGATTTTGAATTGCAACTATGTCATAATGACAGGTTACTAATGGTTTCCATGAAAAGACCCTACAGATTTTATCTTGGCCTGTTATGTACAGTAACTATTTACACCTTACTTAAAATGTCATACTGTTCAATTTCCACATAATTTGTCAGATGAGTGAATCATTTTCTGGTCATTTGCTTTTAGTTTTAGTAATTTTCCTATGTGAAACCTTTTAATGACAGCTGAAGTCATGTTTATTCATTTTGGTCCATTCCAATAGACATATAAAAAGAAAATTATAGCTAAAAGTATTTCTTGGGAAGCTGCAATTACAACCCAAGGGTTTATTTTCACTCCATACTTCTCTAGAGAGATGAGATTTATTTGATTTTTTCTTTTTGTTGATTTTTTTAAATGCAAAATTCTTTCTGCCTGGAAATACTTCTGTGACAATCTTATGTCATTCACTTTCTTAGATGTCATTTCTCATTGCCTTGGTAATATCTATTGGCTATATTTGATAAATAATCCCTGATTACAGTTGTTCTGCATCCATGTCTCATGATAATCCACCGGACCTGTGGAAAGAATGTCAATCATCCAGCATCTTTGAGAAAGCAAAGTGGTTTAACCTGTGACTTCTTTTTTTATTTTAAATGAGGAATGTGTCAGCGCAGGGGTGTGTGGAGACTGATTGCAAAGTTGTGTCTGCATGCCAGCCATAATACCACATTCGATTTGCTAGAACGTACTGACATATTTTTGGACCAGTGCTGTGTTGTCCATCAGCTAGGTGGCTCTTAGCCAAACACTGAACGTTTTCTGAAAACAAGACCCCCTTTGTTCTTAGCCATTTATTGTCAGGGTTTACTTCAACCGGTATTAATCAGTGATTTAGTTTATGTGAACGGATTATTAATACGTTATGCTTCACTACAATGAAAAGCAGAAACCAAGGCAGCTATTGTCCTGACAAAGCTGATGAAGGAGGTATAGAATTGCTTATAATTCACATGAACAATGACTGAGGTCTTTGGACCTCTACGAAATGCCAGAGTGCCCTATGGAAATTTGTGAATGTCTGTGTTTTCATTCTCGCTTAATCAAAACACCATTCACCAAGGATCCTTGAAGAGTATCTGCATGAGAGAGAAATGTGTCTGAGCTTTGCTTTTTGTTCACAGCTCAGTGTTTGTGTTATCTTTTGAAGATGTAATGTGGTGACTGACTTCACTTACAGAGAATAAAAGTGTATTTTGTCTTGGTTTGGGGCTGTGCCTAACCCACCGCTACATTCCACAAAGGGCAGTTAAGATCCTTCTCCTTCTACAATATTTCCCAATGGACCTAAAAATATTCACACATCCGTACTCACACATTTTTTAAACACAAATAGTCATTCACATTAAAGCAATGGCATGTATTCTCACTTTGTCTCTGTTGGCTTGGACACTTTTTTCCCTTTGTTAGTGTTATGCTCCTGTTCTACACGCTCCGAGGGAGTGTTCGCTGTCCTTTTCTGCATATTGAGCACGCTGTTTTGTGGTCCGTTCTGCATAACGTGGCGGCTCATTTTAGCTGATCGCGGCCCATTCTGCAGCCAAACCCACCGGCCCGCTCCACCGGGAAAATGCCCGGTATGCCAGATTACCAGTCCAGCCCTGGTCAGGAGAGTGAGGTTTATACACATTGCACAGCGATCTATCAGCTGGCCACCGTTACATTCAACCCCAAGCAAAACTTCACTCCCATCCGGGTCACGGAACCATTGATACGCTCCTGTTCTACCCGCTCCATACGGGACTCGAACTGGCATCTTCTGCATGGGAGGCAGGTGCGCTAACAAGGAGGCTAAAGGCTACAGCTTCTAGCATCAGTCGCTAGTGCACCTCTTGAGGTAAGGAGAGTGAGGATTATACACATTGCACAGCTATTTATCAGCTGACCACCATTACACTAGTTATTTAGTCCACAGCTTGGTTTCAGCTATAACAAAATTGCACTATTCATTCAGCTAGGAACACGTTGAGGGAGAGAGATTGTTGTCACATTTTTATCAGGGCAGGTGGTTTTAAATGCCCTCATTTTATGCCATTTTGTGAGGGTTTTACTTTTTAAAATGGCTCTAAACCCTAAAACTGACTGTTTAATGCAGGGTGACTTGGGAACATGTCCCGCCATGTTCACCTGAAACCTACACCACTGGTTTAATGAGGTTACATTGGTACAACTAGTCCCATAAACAGTGACAACATGCCCCACTATTGGGTCAACATGTGTTCTGTATTTTTTCCCTCTTGGGCAATAATGATGAAAATGTTCAATACGATTTTAAGGTATGCAACTATACTGATAAATGTCACTATAACATAATATAATATCATATTACAATAACTCACAAAATGTAATATGTTTTAATATTTAAAAATGTACACCTAAAATACATTAAGGCTTAATGACTAAGATTTGTTGTGTAATTTTGCGTTGCCCTCTCTCTCTCTCTCTCTCTCTCTCTCTCTCTCTCTCTCTCCTATACTGTATCCAACATCATATGGGTACAATACTGAATATTGCATGTGATAATTTCAAGAGTGCATTGCTTGTGCTGAAATGGCAGAGCAGGTCTAATGGCCTTGCATTATGTTCCAGTGAGGATGCTTGGGAAACTGAATGATGAATTCTGTCCCTGTGCAGCTTGCTACTGCGCATGTTACATGACAGGTGCACACACAAGGCTCCATCTTGGCAGCTCTTTACCATTGCAATAGAACAGCGTCAGTATATATTCTGTTCAGATAAATAATAACAATAAAAAAAGATAGGATACAAAAGACTCTCTGTTGTAATGTACAGTAATCCGGCAGGCGTTATTCACGCGCACTGAGAGAACGACGACCAGAATGCGTTACAGACACCGACTGGTCATGAAGACTGTTTAACGACCTCTTGCACTATCAGCGCTACTGGATCGGATCTGTGGAAAAACAACAGCTACCATATTGAAATGGTAAGAAATATTTTAATCGAACAGAAATTATTTAAATGTGTATGATGAACGGGGGAGATGCAAAGCACACGTATGTTGTTATTCTGTATAGTATTTCCCCCGATTGTCATCCCAACCCCCCTCGTCGTCATGGAGGATGCTGTTGATGTATGTTCGCCCTCTCCTCCATCTGCTATATTGCCCTGGTTTATTTTTTTTTTCTGTCTTGCCTGACTGCAACTTCTTCAACTTGATGCTCAAAACATCCACAGGTCGTTGTTATGCCGTTATGTATTTGCATTAACACATCCAAATATAAGCATGCACGTGTATATGAGATTAGAGTGATAAGGTTAGCAAATATGGGTGTGATCTCTCAGGATAAAATTATATCATATATAGCTATTATGGGAATGATCTCTCAGGTTAAAATGATATAATAGGCTATGTGCCTTAATATTGTTAATATTTTATTATTGAATCCAGCACTTGCAAGTTGTTTGTTATCCATCTGTTTTATGCATAATATGCAAGCAGGAACATGCAACTAAAATATTAATACATTGCCTGGCCGCATATACAGATGCATAGACTCGCATTGCACATTTGAAGTGTAATTTAGCCTTGACTGACTATCACTTTTGTTGTTTGTTTACATATTTATTTTGACTATGTCCTTGCATATTGTGTGAAGCAGCCTAAATTATTGCCTTGAACATATTTTCCATCCCAGTAACCTCTAATTCTTCTCTTCTGGAGGTTTATCCTTAGGTTAATTTACATCTATCTGTTATAGGTCAGAGATCATTATATGATAAATGGGCATCACTTGTCAATTTACATCTATCTGTTATAGGTCAGAGATCATTATATGATAAATGGGCATCACTTGTGTGCACTGTAAGTGGAACAGAGTGAGCATGTGTAGCCCTGCATGAATAAAGCAGTCAGACTAACTAAAGACAAGAACAGGAGGAGTGTTTAAATTGAATAAGGGTCAAGTTTATTTACAGTACATTCAGTCTGTTCTGGAAATTAAGTACAACCATCTTATTTTTTCCGAAAATCATCTTCTATTTCACTACAAAAACATAATCCATTTTCTAAATGGTTGTACTTTATATTTAGTCCTGGGGTCAGTGTATGTGTGTGTTTTCAAAGAAGAACATTAAACATTAAATTGCCATGACCACTGAATCAGGGAAAAAGAGAGGGAACGAGAGAGAGAAAGAGCTTTAGAGATAAAGAGGGATGGTAAAGAGAAGCACTAGCATCTGGTGATAATAATAATGATGGAAAAAGTGAGAGATTGCAGGAGTGCATGAATGCTGGCCTGTTTCAGTTAAGATGATGATCAGTGCACTGGCCAAGAATCAGGCCTCCAGAGGTGGAGGGTGGAAGAGTCTAGACAGGGGAGTTCTCTGGCAGCGTTCCTCAAGGGGAATTCCTCATGCTGATCTTTCCAAGTGCTTCCTCTCCTCTACATCTTGGACACTCATCGATGCCTGTGTTGAACAGAATGTACATGTGTACATTGTTGAGTACGCTGAAGTTTGGCATGTTTCAATCTTGTGGTATTGCCTTCCTTATTTAGATTTTTTCTTGTACAAATGAAAAAGAAAATTAAGCAATTAAAAAAGAATTGCTTACCAACCTGTGCAAAGTAGGCTTGGAATTGATGCCTTTTTCATGCATCGATAATCAGAAGATTTTCCCAATTATTATCGATATATCAGGATTTTGTTTCAGATATAAATAGGGCTGCTCATTGCAAAATAATTGTGCAAAAGGCTATTTGAGAAGATTAAGAGCGTTGTAGCGCTAAACATTATTGGGGGCTTTTATTATGAAATGGCGACGCGCTCACGAGCTCAGAATAAAACAATTCCTCACAGAGCAAAGCATATCACCTCAGATGGCAGTTATCCCATCTAAAGGCGCTGGAAAAGACGAATAAAATTGGTTATCAGCCTCGGATCAAGTGTATATTGTGCTTCTGTGCGTCTTATAAGAGTGAGTACTGTTTGCTGTTTCTACAGTGTTCTTAGATAATTCATGTTGATAAATAATAACAGTAAAACGATTTAAGATATAATTGTGAGTCACATAAGTAAATAATGCTTGTAAATATGACATTATATCTTGTGTTCATTCATTATTATGTTCATGTATGAGGGGAGGAGTCAATAGTTTGTATATTAATGCTATGGTAATGTGGTATATGTAAGAGTTTTAACTTAGTAAAGTGTAACTGTTATTATAGTGCTGCTCTTGGTCTGTTACAGGGAAACCACACATCAATATACCAGCACAATTCGTATGTTACACTCCCATCAGATCAAGGCTTGGCACCCACTTATATAAGCAGTGACATTACTCCATTTCTTCGACCACATGTGCCTCTTGTGCTCACATCTCCATGATTGCTTGTTGGTTTGACACTATTCCAAGGACTCACGCCAACTATAATTTCCTCTGAGCTCTTTAAACACCCTGGATTTCGCTAAAGGAGGCCCGAATGACTCACTGTCACCCATAACGCCCTAAAGCCCATTGCAGTCCATATGCCGCTGCCTCGGTCCCTGGAAGTTATTGATTAAAGTGTATGTTAGTGGTTGGCTCCCCCCTCTGATGTTCATCTTTACATACTTGCAATAATAAACTAGTTCAAGTTGATTACTTGCATCTCTGTCGTGTTCTGACCGACACACCTGGTACACTGCTAACACACCTGAAACCAGCCCATATCATCTTATAAGGTAGCCTTCGCTACAATAATCTTTGTCTCTTCAGACATATTTCTCAACACAACTTTAATAAAGTGTGAGCAGCAGGGTAAATTAAAGGGGGTTACACGTTGGCACGTTCTAAAATTAAAAACAATAATTTATTTTCTAAAAAAGGTACGCATATACCGCCAATGCTCAGTCAAAATTCTGAAGAGCCACGGAGCTCATCTTGCATAGTTTTCCATTCAATTTTACACTAATCATTATCTATGGACAAAGATTATTTACTCTTGCCATCACTGGATGATATATTGCTTATATTTTTCTTTCATATAGCCTACACAATATATTTTCAGTTACAAGTATCATGGGCGCCTGCAGGATTTCATGTGGGTGTACGTGCAGAAATCTGCCTAATACAAACTTAAATGTAGGGGCACAATGCTCACCTGGGATATTTTTTTGTTGTTGTTGCAAAAATAACACCAAAGCATTCAATTCTGGTGACTTTGAGAGAAGCATTTTGTTTTCTCTCTATTGGCTAAGCATTTCTTCCAGTATACGTTCAGAACAAACAAGTTCTCTCGCTAAAAAAGCTAAATCCACCACAATGAATAGAGCAGAATGCAGTGAAATTTCCACAGTCTCCAGCACTGTTTGTTCTCTCTGTTCATAAATATCCCAGTACTTTTTTACTGTGTGAGAAACCGCTCCAAATGATTCTGTGAGAGAGCGCTCTGAATTAATTTTACTGAATCACGAATCGCTTCAGACAGTTTTGCAAGCCCATTTGGCCAATTCACTAAAATGAACCAACTCAAAATAATTATTCATTCGAAAATTGGGCATGGCTAGTTCTTTTAAACAGTCTAGGATACATACTGGATACACCTCATGATTGGTAAAATATCCTGAAAGTAAATGTGTCTCAGGTCAGATGGAGCGCTCATGGTACGCACAGTGCGTATGGCCGTACAGATGCAGGTGGCATGACAAGTATGTCGTTTTGTGGTTTGACAGGTTGAATGAAAGACCTACATCTACATACAGAGAAATTGCATATAAACATCGCCATTTCTAATTATTCAGTTTGTGCAGTTAAACCACTACATGATAGTTGTTGTTACCCTCAGGTAAACGATTTAGAATGCCGAAATGCAGGTTAAAGAGGTATAAAAACTCATTCATGCCAACAGTAACAAATGACTGCTACCTACTTGTACACTTTTTATTCCCACTGTGTGTTTTCACGGTACAGTGTAATAAGGCATGTTTGTATTGTCTATACTCAGTGTATATTTTATGTGGTTTGTTGTAAGTGTGTGTCGCAGTGACTGGAGCCCAAGACAAATTTCCCCCCCAGGGGACATTAAAGTATATTTTATCTTTATCTTTATCTTTAGTTCACTATCCTCATCATGCAAATTCATCAATGTCACTTTGGTTATTCTTGAAGAATCACCAAAACTTTAGTTGCTTTGGACTCCCATCTTCTGTGCCGCTTCCACTCGTCCTGTGTGTGTGATTGTGACCACGACCGGCTTCTCTTTTGGACTCCAAGACTATTACGCCAGACTATTAAACAGATGGTCAACTGAGTGAATGGGAAGCATGCAAATTGGGCTTGTCGGCAAATTTTTATATATATTGATACTTCAAAAATATATTGATAAAATTACGTGCCGATCAGTAATTGATATGTCAGTATTTTAGGACATCCTTAGTGCAAAGTTATATCCAATATTTCAATGTATATTGTAAATTCAGTAATACCACTAACTTTTGCATGATATCCACACAAGAATGCCAAGAAGGGTCAATAGAATGTTCTATAGAAATGTCTCCACCTAGAACAGTGGTTTCACCACTAATAGGATGATTCAGACTGCTTTACAGCTATATAACTCACACTTTATACAGGATAGAATTAATATAAGCTTTTTTTCAAGCACATTTCTGCTTTATAACACTCCGGAATGCCTTGCCCCATAGACTTCCACTGTACAGTACTGGAAATGCATGTTTTGTTGTTTTACAAACTGAGGCAGGGATTTAAATTTCACGCGGGTATTGTGCAGTTTTAATCATTCTAGCATGTTCCACGTTCATAATGCTGGGAATTCCTGCACACTTTTATTCACTTTAACATGTAGCCGACAATTAGTGAGCCAATCAAATCAGTAATCTTGTCTTTTAATCAAACTGTAATTCCAGAATCTACGCAAGTAAATTGGCTCTGCTGCATCCCTCTTTCTCCCTCTCTTGTGCAACTGTTCATTAAATACTTGTTCAGTGTAAGTGCGCAGTGAGGAAGCACATATTTACAGAACATAAGATGTTACAGATGTATAAACCTTCATAAGCCTGTTAATTCAACATCCAAATGGCATTATACTGTGTCTTTGTAAGAAAGCTATGCAATAAAACTATCTCTCCCGTTTATAATCAACTATATCGCAGGTGCAATGTTGGCGCAAACCAGTTTTGCATCGTGCCATTTGTGACATTGTGGCGCTCCTTCATATTAAAGCACCTTTGACAAGAATGGTAGAAATAGCGACATATAAATACATATATATAAGTATATAAAAAATATTAGAACTGTCAGAATTAACGTGTTAATGCATGCGATTAATTAAAAAAGTTTAACAGGTACATTTTTCTTTAATAGCTATTAACGCATTTATTGCTAATACAACATACACCTTTGCGATGTGTCTGCCTGTAGTCATTACACTGATTTATAGCACACAAAATTGTAAACGCTTTCTCAGTCCAGTCAGTTTATTAACATCACGTGCATTCTGTGTGTGTGTGTGTGTGTGTGTGTGTGTGTGTGTGTGTGTGTGTATTAATGACAAAGATTAGAGCACTTTATTCAGCACATGAAGAGGATATATTTCTATAATTAAATCATAGCCTATAGTGGTAAAAAACAACCACAAAAATGACTAAATTTAAATAGATGTGTGAAATAAAAAAAATGTGGCAGAAATGTATTACTTCCGTGTAGTAAAATGTAATAATATTAATAATAATAATCAAATTATTACATTAGTGATAAAACTCTTGCTTGTGAGGTATTGTTTAAATATACTTTTATTAAAACTGTGATGCTTGACTTTGACCAAGAAGAGAAAAAAAATCCTGCAAGCTAAACATATGGGACGTTACACTCTCTCTCTCACACACACACACACACACACACACACACACACACACATACACTCACTCACTCACTCACTCACTCACTCACTCACAAAACAGTGCCTCCCTGATAAAATTATGGAGAAAGGACATCTTAATACTATTTGATGTACAAAACAAGCTCAGATGGGACTTGTGAAAGAAAGGAACCCACCTAAGGTGCATTTAAATTAACATAGAAGCAGTCTTAACTAGCACCAAAATGCAGAATGAGATGTTTTTGTCTGCAAGTGCTCTTCGTGTGGATTTCAAAGAGCCGCAGGTGTTGACGCCTTGACGTGAATCATGAATGTGTCTTTACTCGGCTTTGCTGTAGGAAAACTGATAGCCACAGTATACCGGTAGATTGTGGAGGATTTTAGTTTAAGAGATTTAATACACATTGCAATGAAAATGCAACCTATGTGGGGACAACTTCTTACAATTAGTCAACCTCCCAGTTAAACTTTTGTTACTTGAATTGGTGCTGTTTTAGTTCTTTTCTATCGTTGTACTATGGTGGGATTTGTTTGAAAAATTTTATATGTTGTTTAGTTTTCTTTCCTGAGATGGAAAAAAAGCATACATATTGTGCCAAATTTAAGCACACAATAATAATATAAGAATATTAATGCTATAATATGAATAAAATACATAATATGAATATAAATGAATATTCAGTGCATCCGGAAAGTATTCACAGCGCTTCACTTTTTCCACATTTTGTTATTTTACAGCCTTATTCCAAAATTGATTCAATTAATTATTTTCCTCAAAATTCTACAAACAATACCGCATAATGACAATGTGAAAGTAATTTGTTTGAAATCTTTGCAAATTTATTAAAAATCTAAAACATTACATGTACATAAGTATTCACAGCCTTTGCTCAATACTGTGTTGAAGCACCTTTGGCACCAATTACAGCCTCAATTCTTTTTGTGTATGATGCTACAAGCCTGGCATGCCTATTTTTGGGCAGTTTCTCCCATTCTTCTTTGCAGGACCTCTCAAGCTCCATCAGGTTGGATGGGAGCGTCGGTGCACAGCCATTTTCAGATCTCTCCAGAGATGTTCAATCAGGTTCAAGTCTGGGCTTTGGGTGGGCCACTCAAGGACATTCACAGAGTTGTCCCATATTCAATCCTTTGTTATCTTGGCTGTGTGCATAGGGTCATTGTCCTGTTGGAAGATGAACTTCTGTAGATTGCTGCATTCATCTTTCCCTCGATCCTGACTAGTCTTCCAGTTCCTGCGGCTGGAAAACATCCCCACAGCATGATGCTGCCACCACCGTGCTTCACTGTAGGGATGGTATTGACTAGGTGATGAGCGGTGCCTGGTTTCCTCCAGACATGACGCTTGCCATTCAGGCCAAAAAGTTCAATCTTTGTTTCATCAGACCAGAGAATTTTGTTTCTCATGGTCTGAGAGTCCATCAGGTGCCTTTTGGCAAACACCAGACGGGCTGTCATGTGCCTTTTACTGAACAGTGGCTTCCGTCTGGTCACTCTACCAAACAGGCCTGATTGGTGGAGTGCTGCAGACATTTACATTTATTAATTTGGCAGACGCGAATCATCTTAAGGAGACATTTGTATAAAAAGTGTCATACTACAAAGTTTCACTAGCATCAGACCGTTTTGGAAGGCGATGCTTTAGTTGAACCCAGCTGCATGGTGATGTTGTGTTAAACAGCAGGGTTGGCTGGAAAGACAAGGAGTTCGGTCTTGGCTGGGTTGAGTTGCAGGTGGTGTTCCTTCATCCAGGGATCCATGCAGAGATGGTTGTTCTTCTGGAAGGTTCTCCTTCTTTCTCCACAGAGAAACGCTGGAGTTCTGTCAGAGTGACCGTCGGGTTCTTGGTCACCTCCCTGACTAAGGCCCTTCTCCCCCAATCGCTAAGTTTGGCCGGGCGGCCAGCTCTAGGTTGAGTCCTGATGGTTCCAATCTTCTTCTATTTATGGATGATGGAGGCCACTGTGCTCATTGGGACCTTCAATGCTGCATACATTTTTCTGCACCTGAGCTAAATTTTGAGTGTCATGGCAAAGGCTGTGTTTGCTTATGTACATGTGATTTTCGTTTTTTATTTTTAATAAATTTGCAAAGATTTCAAACAAACTTCATTCACATTGTCATTATGGGATATTGTTTGTAGAATTCTGGGAAAATAATGAATTTAATCCATTTTGGAATAAGGCTGTAACATGTGGAAAAAGTGAAGCACTGTGAATAGTTTCCGGATGCACTGTATACTGTATATACAGGATTTGACTGAAGGCCAAAATGTAGGCTATACTTTAAAAATCATTCCAACGGAATAAAACAAGGTAAGAATTGAGATTTAGGTGATATATTTTAATATCCCCACATATGAGCTATGTAATGGGGGAATTCCCACCTATTTTCAGAAATGAATTTCAGGTCCTGTGATGGATAAAAATTATTGAGATGAATCAGAATTATTGGTTATCGTCAATGTACCAAAGGTAGAATTGACTCATTTTGAACTCCTTTCACTTTGGCTAATAATCAATGTCCTGCTAATCTGGTGCTAGTCTTCATCATATTATGGGTCCTGTGCCATAGAGTGCTATTACGTCAACTTAAAGTGACCCAGTTGTGATCAGTGAGTATTTATGCAGGTACACTTTTTTTTTAGTTGTGGAAGTTTTAAGGAAACAATGAGGTATTGTTCCGGAGTAACACATTTGTAGACCCCCCACAATGACACCCCTAGCCATTTTAAAGTGTCCATGGACATAACAGAGCTACATCTCCTGAGCCAACAAGTCATCAGTCTCCAAGACGGCCCAACCCAACCTGCCTAACTGTTTGTCCTCTGAGAGAGGACATTGTTATCAATTTAGAGGCTTGGAATGAACAAAGAACATTAGACCTAAATAATGCTTTCTAGCTGTGTTCATAAGCCACAATTTTACTTACTGTTGTAGCTGTTGTAAGGAAAGTTAATTATTTTGTATTTAGAATTATATTAAATACATTTTATTATTTAAAAATGTAGATGAACAACATAACTAAATCCTTGTAATAATGTTGAGATTGTGGGTAGTGGAGGAGTCATGTGACAACGAAACAGGTTCACACTCTGGCATGCCTTTTCAGGTCTCCTCTGCCATCACTATAATTAGAGACAGGTGGTAGAGTACTCACAACCCAGGTGACGAGCCTTACCGCTCTCCCTCTCCCGCAGACCGACACATGACCACACACCCCCATGCCACATACCCCACCACCGACTCCTGCCCACTCTCCCCCATTTATGGAAAGAAAGTCAGCCAAAACCCATCTGCGCCCCTGGTCTATGGACCATCTCGAATTTAATGGGATGAAGAGCCAGATACCAACGGGTGATTTATGCATTAGTATCCTTCATGCAGTAGAGCCATTGCACAGGAGCGTGATCGGAGCAGAGGGTGAAAGCCCACCACAGCAGGTAGTAGCGGAGGGTAAGAACAGGCCACTAAATGGTACCACTCTCGATGGTACTGTACTTTGTCTCCCTGAAGGAGAGCTTGCGATTAATAAACAGAACTGGCCATTCCTCCCCTCCCACCTCCTGTGAGAGCACCAACCCCAGCCCCCTGTCAGATGCATCAGTCTGCAAAATAAAGGGGAGAGCATGTAAAAGCAGCCCCCCACAAAGTACAGACTTTACCTGCCTGTTTGCACGACTCTGTCCACTGTACCGGATTGGGGGCCCCCTTTTTAGTAAGGTCAGTCAGCGGGCTGGTGACAAGCACTAAGCACAAACCTCTGTGTGGGACGCTCTTGCTCTGAGAGAGGGAAAACACAGGAAAACTTCTTGAGGTAACAGGGTTTTTATTCTTTTTACAGGGTACACAATAATGTCTTTCGTGGGAACACTGGGTTCCCTTGTCATTCTCTCTCTCCCCGAGGCTCTGTCGCTGCTGATTGATATGCCGCTCTCCCCATGCTTACTTAAATTAGACACAGGTGTTAGACATAATTTAGCTCAGGTGTAAGCGCCCTTACCGCTTTTCTCTCCCGGATGGGCGCTTGACCACGCCCCCGCTGCCACATTTCTGGAGAGGAAGTCAGCGGCAGCCATCTGCACCCCCGGTCTGTGGACCACCTTGAACTTAAAAGGCTGGAGGGCCAGATACCAACGGGTGATCTGGGTGTTAGTATCCTTCATGCGGTGAAGCCACTGGAGTGGGGCGTGATCCGAGCAGAGGGTGAAGGCCCGCCCCAGCAGGTAGTATCGGAGCATGAGGACCGCCCACTTGATGGCCAGACATTCCTTCTCTACGGTGCTGTACTTGGTCTCCCTCAAGGAGAGCTTCCGGCTGATGTACAGCACCGGGCGCTCCTCCCCCTCCACCACCTGCGAGAGTACGGCCCCCAGCCCTCTGTCTGAAGCGTCCGTCTGCAATACAAAAGGGAGAGAGAAGTCAGGTGCATGCAGAAGCGGCCCCCCACAAAGTGCAGCTTTAATCTGTATAAACGCCTGTTGGCACTGCTCTGACCATTGGACCGGATCTGGAGCCCCCTTTTTAGTGAGGTCAGTCAGCGGGCTGGTGACATCCGAATAATAAGGCACAAACCTCCTATAATAGCCAGCCAGCTCCAGGCCTCACCCCCTTTTTGGTCTTGGGTCTAGGGCAAGTCGCAATCGCCGCGGTTTTGTCAATTTGGGGACGCACCTGGCCATGACCCAAGTGGAACCCCAGATACCGTACCTCCACACGCATGTCAGCACTTCTTAGGATTTTCTGTGAGCCCCGCCCGCCGCAGCGATCTCAGGACGGCCCTCAGATGTTGCATGTGCCGCTGCCAGTCATTGCTATAAATGATGATATCATCTAAATAGGCAGCGGCATACGCGGTGTGAGGTCTGAGGATCCTATCCATGAGACGCTGAAATATGGCCGGTGCTCCAAACAACTCCAGGTAGGGAATGAGGTTTTGCCCCAAGTGAAGGAGTTCAAGTACCTCGGGGTCTTGTTCACGAGTGAGGGGACAATGGAGCGGGAGGTTGGCCGGAGAATCGGGGCAGCGGGGGCGGTATTGCACTCGCTCTATCGCACCGTTGTCACGAAAAGAGATCTGAGCCGAAAGGCAAAGCTCTCGATCTACCGGTCAGTTTTTGTTCCTACCCTCACCTATGGTCATGAAGGTTGGGTCATGACCGAAAGAACTAGGTTCGCAGTACAAGCGGCCGAAATGGGCTTCCTCAGAAGGGTGGCGGGCTTCTCCCTTAGAGATAGGGTGAGGAGCTCAGTCATCCGTGAGGAGCTCGGAGTAGAGCAGCTGCTCCTTTGCGTTGAAAGGAGTCAGTTGAGGTGGTTTGGGCATCTGGTAAGGATGCCCCTGGCCGCCTCCTTAGGGAGGTGTTTCAGGCACGTCCAGCTGGGAGGAGGCCTCGGGGAAGACCCAGGACTAGGTGGAGAGATTACATCTCCACACTGGCCTGGGAACGCCTCGGGGTCCCCCAGTCAGAGTTGGTTAATGTGGCTCTGGATAGGGAAGTTTGGGGCCCCCTGCTGGAGCAGCTGCCCCCGCGACCCGACTTTGGATAAGCGGTTGAAGATGGATGGATGGATGGGCTCCAAACAAACCGAAAGGAAGCGTCACAAATTGGTGTAATCCAAACGGCGTGGTGAAGGCGGTTTTCTCACGGGACATTGGTGTCAAGGGGATCTGCCAATAACCCTTCGTTAAATCCAAGGTCGAATAAAACCGAGCAGTACCTAACCGATCGAGCAGTTCATCAACACGGGGCATTGGGCACGCGTCAAATTTAGACACTGCGTTGACTTTTCTGTAATCCACACAGAATCGAACAGACCCATCGCTCTTGGGAACAAGAACCACCGGGCTGGACCAATCACTGTGGGACTCTTCTATTACTCCCAATTCAAGCATTGCATCCAATTCTTCCCGAACTATTTTTTTTTATGTTCCGGTAAGTGATAGTGGCGGCTACAAACCACCACCCCCGGCTCGGTCTCGATGTGGTGCTGTATGAGATCTGTACGGCCCGGCAGAGGGGAAAACACATTTGCAAATTCTTTTTGTAATTCTGAACCCTCCGCGAGTTGGCGCGGTGAGAGGTGATCACCACAAGTAACCGGGATGTTAAGATTGGGGTTTTTGTTTACCTCCGGCCCGAGCTCCGCCCTCTCCGGAACTACCGTGGCCAACGTCACAGAGGCCGCTCCTTCCCTCCACAATTTCAGGAGGTTAAGGTGGTAAATTTGACTTGTGCCCCCTCTATCGGTACGTTTAACCTCATAATCGAGTTCACCTCGTCGTGTGACCTCAAAGGGTCCTTGCCACTTGGCGAGTAATTTAGAGCTCGATGTTGGGAGCAATACAAGTACCTTATCTCCCGGTGCAAACTCCCTTAGCTGAGTACCCCTGTCATACAGCTGGCGTTGGCGTTCTTGAGCTTGGAGCAGATTCTCCTGTGTTAATTGCCCCAGTGTGTGGAGTTTTGCTCGAAGATCAAGAACGTATTGAATTTCATTTTTACTATTAGAAGGTCCTTCCTTCCATGCTGCGCGGATGACGTCAAGCACCCCGCGCGGGCGCCGCACATACAGCAGCTCAAACGGGGAAAATCCCGTAGAGGCTTGCGGGACCTCGCGTACTGCAAATAACGGGGTCGAGCCATCTATCCCAATTCCTAGCGTCTTCGTGCACGAACTTACGAATCATATTTTTGAGTGTTTTATTAAATCGTTCCACTAGGCCATCCGTCTGCGGATGGTAAACGCTAGTGCGAATCGATTTAATGCCCAACAGTCCGTAAAGCTCGCTGAAGTGTATGCGTGACATAAACGTCGTGCCCTGATCGGTGAGGATTTCTTTCGGAATCCCCACCCGGGAGATTATTTTGAAGAGTGCCCCTGCAACACTACGTGCTGAGATGTTGCTCAGAGGCACTGCTTCCGGATATCGCGTTGCATAATCCACCAGGACTAATACAAAGCGATGTCCGCGTGCTGTCCGTTCTAATGGGCCGGTGAGGTCCATTCCAATTCTCTCAAAGGGGACCTCGATCAGTGGAAGGGGGCGCAATGGCGCTTTTGGGGTGGCCGGCGGATTTACCAGCTGACATTGGCGGCACGCCGCACACCACCTGCGGACGTCACCGCCAATGCCCGGCCAATAGAAACGGGCTATTAGACGGAGCAGTGTTTTCCTTTCCCCTAGGTGACCTGCCATGGGATTATAATGAGCCGCCTGGAAAACCATTTCCCGGCGGCTCCGTGTAATCAACAATTGTGACACATTCTCTTTTGTTTGAGTGTCCTACGTCACTCTATATAACCGGTCATTTATAATGGAAAAATAAGGGTATGAAATGGCGATGCCTGGCCGGAGTTTTTGACCATCAATTACTCTCACTTGGTCAAAGGCGTGCTTGAGGGTTTCGTCCCTCGACTGCTCCAAAGAGAAGTCCCCCTCCGGGAATTCCCTGAGAGGAGGGGCGATTACCTCGCCCCTTCCCTCGTCATTCTGACTGGAAGCCGTCGAGGACGGCCCCGGCTCCGCCTCCCCTGCCAACGCATCGCACATTGCACACCTCCCTATTTTAGTGCAGGACCCATCCACACAAATTCCCCGTAATATTTTCTTAAAGCCTGGCCAATCAGTCCTCAAAATCAGCGGATGAGTGAGGCGGGAACTAACCGCAGCCTCCAAGCTATGTTTTTCCCCCCGGAATTTTATCAGCAAGGTCACCATAGGATACTTGTGAACATCCCCATGCACACACCTCACCCTCACCAGCTTAGCTGTGCCCAAAGCCTCGGGTTGAACCAAGCGTTGGTGGATGGGGGTCTGATTACACCCTGTATCCAGCAATGCTTGGTAAGTACCCCCCTTGATCCTTACCGGAAAACGGTACGCTCCAGCCCGATCGGGGCAGTCTGCTGGATATCGGGGACCCGCACCACCGTCCCCACCTCCATCAGCGGACACTGATCCTGGAAGTGGCCCGGGTCTCCGCATCTCCAGCAGGCCGGCCCAGGCGCTACGTCTGTACCTGCGGCGGCGGGCGCCCCCACCTGTGGGGGAGAGTGGCTGAAGGTTGGGGAAGGGGAGTGTGTTGCTTTCCACGGCCGGGAAGCTGGTCTCGGGGGGCCTCCCTGCCTACGTAGGGCAGGAACGGGACCTGGAGAGAAAACAGAACGGTGAGGCAGAAAGGAAGGGGAGGGAACAGGGGAACATACAGGGGAAGGGGGAAGAGAGGGAGAGAGAGAGAGCTCCTCCGCCCTTGGGATCGCCGCCATGTGGTCCTCCGCAAGCCGGACGGCTGCCTCCAGCGACGCCGGGCGGTGGCACTGGACCCACTCTGCCATTCTCCTAGGCAAGCGTTGGCCGAACTGCTCCAGCACCACCTGGTCGATGATTCCCTCGACGTTGCGGTCCCCCACTAGCAGCCACCTGCGGCAGGCGTCCTGGAGCCATTGAGCGAAGGCAAACGGGCGGTCGGAAGTCTCTAGCCTCATGCTTCGGAAGAGCTGGTGATTCTCCTCCGGGCTCCGACCAACCCGTTGCAGGATGGCTCTCTTCAGATCTGCATAGGCCAGGAGGTTCGCCGCCGGCAGTTGTTGCGCCACGTGCTGGGCTTCCCCGGACAGAAGAGGAATGAGGCGAGCTGCCCATTGATCGTGCGGCAAGCCCCAGATCTCGGCGGTCCGCTCGAAGAGATCCAGGAACGCTTCCGGATCGTCTGCCTCCCCCATCTTTTGTAACACGGGCGGGGGCAACAAGGCACGGAGGTCCGGGATCGTGGCTGCAGCCGGGGCGGCCTCCTGGCTCAGAAGACTCCGGATCGCATGTCGGTCCTCTGCTTGAGCCCGCATGATCTCAAAGAATCGGCGATCCTGGTCCTGCCGGAGCTCAAGCAGGGATTGTTGGTGGCTCTGGTGTAATACTTCGAGGGACTGGAGGACCCCTGCCAACTGGGAGGACTCTACGGGGCGATCACCTTCCATCGTCTTGGGAACGAACAGAGCGGAAAAACAACAACAACAAAAACAAAAAAATAAAATATATATATATATATAGACTCCCGGGTTTTACATTTACATTTATGCATTTGGCAGACGCTTTTATCCAAAGCGACTTACAGTGCACTTATTACAGGGACAATCCCCCCGGAGCAACCTGGAGTTAAGTGCCTTGCTCAAGGGCCCAACAGTGGCATCTTGGTGGTGCTGGGGCTTGAACCCCCGACCTTCTGGTCAGTAACCCTGAGCCTCAACCACTGAGCCACCACTGCCCCCATACCAGTTTTGGTACCAGTGTGGAACGCTCTCGCTCTGAGAGAGGGAAAACACAGGAAAACTTCTTCAGGTAACAGGATTTTTATTTTTTTTACAGGGTACACAATAATGTCTTTCGTGGGAACACTGGGTTCCCTTGTCATTCTCTCTCTCCCCGAGGCTCTGTCGCTGCTGCTTTATATGCCGCTCTCCCCATGCTTACTGAAATTAGACACAGGTGTTAGACATAATTTAGCTCAGGTGTAAGTGCCCTTACCACTTTTCTCTCCCGGACGGGCGCTTGACCACGCCCCGCTGCCACGCTCTGGTTGTAGCCAGCCAACCTCAAAAACTGCCTTACCTCTTATTTGGTCTTGGGCTTCGGGCAGGCCGCGATCGCTGTGGTTTTGCTAACCTGTGGACACACCTGCCTGTGACCCAAGTAGAACCCCAGTTATCTAACTTCCACCCGCCCATATACACATTTCTTTGGGATGGCCGTGAGTCTTGCCTGTTGCAACGCTTTCAGGGCAGCCCTCAGATGTTGTATATGCCACCGGCAGTCATTACTATAAATGATGATATCATCTACATATGCAGCAGTATATGTCGTATGCAGTCTGAGGATCTTGTACATGAGGCCCTGAACTGTGGCTGGGGCTACGAACAAACCGAACTGAGGCGCCATGAATTGGTGGAATCTGAACGGTGTGGAAAAAGCATTTTTTTTTCAGGATATTGGAGTTAAAAGGATCTGCCAATAACCCTTTGTTAAGTCCAGCATCGAGTAAAATAGAGCCGTGCCCAACCGATCGAGTAACTCATCAATTTGCGACATTGGATAAGCATCAAATTTGGACGCCCTGTTCACTTTCTGGTAGTCAACACAGAACAGGACTGAGTCATCGCTCTTCAGTACCAGAACTACCGGGCTGGCACAGTTTCTGTGTGACTCTTGTATTACAGCCATTTCAAGCATTGTTCTTCCTGAACTATCTTTTTCTTGTGTTCAGGAAGACGATTGGGGTGGCTACAAACCACCACTCCTGGGGTGGTCTCAATATGGTGCTCTATAATGTTTATGTGAACGGGAACGGGTGAAAACAAATCTGCAAATGGCCAGACGAGGTCTATGCTAATTCTTTCGAAGGCGAGCTCGATCAACAGCAGAGGGTGCAATGGCACTTTTGGGGTGGCCGGAGAATTCACCAACTGACATTCACGGCATGTCACACACTATTTGCATACATCGCCGTGAATGCCCGGCCAAAAGAAACAGGCCATTATACGGTTCAAAGCCTTTTCGTTACATAAGTGACCAGCCATTATGTTGTAGTGAGCCGCCTTGAATTGTGTTTCCTGATGGCTTTTTGGTACCAATAGCTGAGTTGTATTCTCTTTGGTCTGAGTGCCTTGCGTCACTTGATACAACCGCTCTTTAATAATAGAAAGGTATCGATATGTGAGCACAACATTATTTTGGAACTGTTGACCATCAGTTACTTTCACTTGGTCAAAGGCGTGCTTGAGGGACTCGTCACAGGACTGCCCCAGAGGGAAATCCCCCTCAGGGAAGCCCCTGAGTATGGGAATTCCCTCGTCAGCATCATCATGACATGGTGGAGATGGCGACGGCCTTGGCACCGTGAGGCGGGAATTAACCATGGCCTCAACTCTACGCCTTTTTCCCCTGAATCATATCTCAGTGACACATGACCACGCGCCCCCATGCTACAATCCTCTACTGTACAACTTGGGGAAAAGTATTGAGATATGCTGTTTAAAAGTAAAAGTGAAAGAGCAAAATGAGACTCATGCATTGGTCTCTGCGGTGCACAGGTAGCAAAATTCCAGGTACAAACCACAGAGTAGAAAAGCCCACCAGCTGTTCTTTACTGTTCAAACATCTCTACAGTCTGAAGAGACACACACCTTCTTATAAACAAAGCGTGCTCTAAACTTAGATGTACCTGTGCTTTGGTTTCTGAATGATTTAATCTTTACTTAGTTGTTTCTCTTTTCCTATCTCTTCCAGGCTTGCTGCAATTTGAAGGTGCTTTTCATATTGCTCATCATCTGTCTATGGATGGACGGAGGATTCACCAAAGAAAAGTCGACAAAGAAGGGAAAGAAGAAAGGAAAACAGGTTTACTGTCCTTCGTAAGTGAATTTGTATTCCACATGTTGTGGTTTTTATTGTCATTCAACATTGTTTCTTAATGGCTCTAAACACATCTCATGTTGACATTGTGACATTGATTGCAATAAATTATCAGGACTTCACAAATCATGCAGTCACTTTTAATAAGGACATTGAGCAGTATTACAGTTCTTATTATCTGTTAAGTATTATATATTATGCAGGCTACAAACTACGTTTTTTGGAAGAATATAATTATTTATTTTTTTATCATGTGAAACAAGTAATTGAATACACAATATAATGCAACACTTCTGAATCCTGAGAAATGTGGCATATAAAAGTAAAATAAATACATAAATAAATAAAAGTAATACAAATAAAATACCCAGTAGACTACATAAGTACACATTTCATCACATAATTAATGATATTTGGGTAAAACTTTACAATAAGTTTCCAACTCTTTTCTGGGGTGCCTGGATATCCTGGATGTTTTGACACTGAGCATTTGCTTGTAGACAAAATAATTTAAAATAAAAAGGAATGTTTTCCAGGTGTAGAGCATACAGACTTTGGAGTATTAAAACATTTACTGTTTTTACTTGTGCTGATAAGTTGATCAAGGGTTAGTCAATTCAAGTTCCCTTTCAATAGGTGATCTTGTGGCACAAGCATGACTGTGTAACTAAGTGCTCACAAGTAGTTTAGTTGTGTCTAGTATGCTAGAATATTTAAACTTAAATAAATAAATATTGTAAATCTTGAAAAAATTACTTAGTTTAATGTATACTGTAGAGTTAGTATTATAATAGATCCTTGGGCTGTTTTCTGGGTTCATCTTTTACTGTCCAAGTTGTACTCATTCTGTCTAGCTGATGTTCATCTCCAGCAGTGCACATCCCATCCATGGAGGGTTTAGAGTGGAAAACACTTGGCGAGTTCACTTTAATCATGCTACTGCATCCAGCTTCTTTCCCAGATTTAATCAGCTTTAATGTTGTTTGTACTTCAAACTAAGGCAAATGAAGTAACTAACATCACAGTATACTGTCTGCATGTAACATATCTGCAAGGTGTCAGAAAAAAAAAAAACACTGAGTGCACCATAAATATAGTTTAATTGTTGTTGATGACTGTTGCACCCTGCATACTTGCCCTCCTCTTTGATCCTTTCAGGCAACTGTCATCAGAGGACCTGGCACGGGTTCCGGCAAATTCTACCAGTAACATCCTTAACAGGCTTTTGATCACCTATGACCCTAGAATTCGGCCCAACTTCAAAGGTCAGTACTTATTGACAGTTATGTGCCATCATTTAATGGTCTTTGCATACTCTTGTAGTGTCATGCTATATTTATATGGATAATTATGAAAATACTCATTATGTTGTATTATAAAAGCCAACATTCTGTTATGTACAAACCGTTATTGTACTGTTATTTTACAACCACTCAGATCACCTTAAAGGAATATTCTGGGTACAGTTAAGTTTTTAGGCATTTGTGGCAAAATGTTGATTACCACAAAAAATTATTTTGACTCGTCCCTCCATTTCTTTAAAAAAAGCAAATATCTGGGTTACAGTGAAGCTAAAAAAGCTAAAGTCGAGTGTTGATTTCCACAAATAATTATTTTGACTTGTACTGCCTCTTTTCTTTAAAAAAAGCAAATATCTGGGTTACAGTGAAGGACTTACAGTGGAAGTGAATGGGGCCAATCTGTACGTTAAAATATTCACTATTTCAAAATGATTGCCAAAAGATGAAAACAATATGTGTGTTAACAGGATTTATGTGTGATAAAATTGCTTACTAACCTTTTTCTGTAAATTTATATGCAATCTTACAACTTTGTTACCATGACTACATTGTGGCATAAACCCATTTTAAAATTTCCAAGATCAATAAACTACCCATGAATTTAAACTACACAAGGCGTATAACCTTCAAACTTAAAATCTCTTTATTATTCCAACTAAAAGACTTGAAGTTTGTTTTTTTTTTTGTTTTTTTGCCTTTGTTGAGCCAGTATTTAAAGTTTGTCTTGATAAACTTTCCTTTTCCAATATAAATGTGCTCTTCGTTTGGTACCGTTTACTGGTATTGTCACTCACTATTGCTGTTCACTTCTTACAATTTTTTTAATTGTGTTTTTGCACACTCACTCGTCAATTTCTGTATTTATTTATACAGTTATAAAGAATTACAAAGCATGTTTTATTGTATGTACACACAATGTGGTAGATAAGTAATTCCAGTTTATGCTACCGTTGGCATCATTTCCAGATATAATGAAGTAAGTTGTTAAACGTGAAAACCTCTATCGCCTCCCTGATTCCTGGCATTCAATGTAAATGTGGATTGGTGGGGCCTTGATGTGGTCTGAGTGTTAAGAGCTCACTGTATAATTCAGTGTTATTGCTCCCTATAGCCAGCAAGCTGCTCTTCATATATGGCCAAGATGAAAGCTCCTGGCAGTCATTAAAGTCAACATTATAATCTTGGGAATAGGAATAGCCGTGGAGTAGTTGGAGCATTCTTTTCCTATAATGCCAGGCTTTCCACGTAGTGTACATAAAATGAAAACATATGTTTCATGGTATAAACCAAATAGTTGAAGGTAGGCGTAATTGTCTGTGAGAAAGTACACTATTAAAAATGTTAGCAGTTGCATGGTTACATCACATTCTTTTGGTACATCTTGTTTGATAGATGTGATTGGCTGAATCCTGCTTTTTTTGTTTGTTATTTTTTAGGGATTCCTGTTGAAGACCGTGTAAACATATTCATCAACAGCTTTGGGTCCATCCAAGAGACCACTATGGTATTCCACATTACTTGTACCTTTTCATACATGTTCACAATGTTTGAATTCAGTGGAGAAAACAATCAGGCACTTAAAGGTTGCATATGTATTTGTTATGTTTTGTGTTAAAATAGCACCCTATGTTCCTATACATAATCACTAAATGACATGACATTTTTCCTCTACATTTTCCTGCTTTCATAACTGCAATTGTTATGACACTGTAAATGTCAATGATTCAATCAAGATCAAGGTCTTAGCAAGTCCTCTTCAATCAATCAACCAATTCCCTTTTAACGTCACTGGACATCAAAATGTGTCCACTTTCAGAATGTTAATTTGTTCATCAAAGGAAGCTGTACATAAATCGATCATAAAGTGACATGTGCCTTTTACTCCCCTTTTTTTGATCAAACAACTTTTTGCTTTTTGATGGAGGTGTTTGAGTTCTCCAGAACCTTTTTCCAAAAGTTTTCCTTTTTTTTTTTACTTTCTTTTTTTGTTGAAACATAAAATGCCATTGATATTGGAGTTATTGATTAAATCAAAAGAGTAATTGCAGCTCAGTCTCACATTTTGTAGCATGATTGCTTTAATAGCAACACATTTCAAAGAACAATTTTAGTTTTAGAGGACTTTTGAAAATGTCAGATGGCTCACAACAGACAGACAATCGAATTCATGACTACGTGCTTTATTTGGGGCTTAACATGTTTATTAACGCTCCACCGGGTAGAAGAATCAACCCTAGAACCCGCTGTCCTGTGTCTAACACTTTATGAGTAGTGACACCCATAAACAAAACATCATGCCAAAGTGTCTCAGATCACCTCTACTGAAAACATTTCCCCTGGAAGAAGATCACAGGGCCATGTTTTCTGCCCAGCATTGCATGGGCAATGGGTTGAAAACAGCTTGCATGTAGCTCTGCTCAGAAAATTGCATGATAAAGAGCTTTCATACATTTTTAAATTGCATTTATTTCTGTTGCATCACCTAAAGAGCCAGTATACCTATCCTGCTGTGTTTAGCCAAACTATGTTTACCTGCACTGGTGGCAAAATACAGAAATACAAAAAGACTATTCACAACCTCACCAGAGAGCTGACTAAGAACTAGGGCTCTTTGATTTTGGAGAGCTTATTTGGAGCGCTATCTGCACTTTATTAAATGGATAGTTCATTAAAAAATAAAAAAATAAATAAATATATGATTCACTCTTGCAAAGAAAGTTAATGTGAATGTGGCGAACATTCCTCCTGTGTTCCATGGAAGAAAGGAACATTAGTGTGAATACTGTACATGATGACAGAATATTTAATATTTAATATTTGGCTAGGAGAACACTTGTAAACATGAAAACATAACAAAATGCCACAAATGGTGCTTTATAGTGTGTGTAATACATTCTGAATTTCCAGGTTTAAGGCTTGACTAAAAAACAGGACATACCAAGATGTGAATCATTTGGCTCTGTAGCGCAGCTGGAGTGTGGGCATTTTATTTGGCATGTCATCTGTCTTCACAATATCATTGCTAGCAAAACAAGCTTCACTAGAAAATGCCACTTCAAAGCCTCATGCTCACGCAAGCCAGCAGGGAATCCGGTACCAATCTAACTTAACGAAGGCTGTGTTTTCCCCGGTGTAGGTGCTCAGTTACAGCATGAGCCCTCATTTCAGGCCCTCACTGACACCCATCACATGCCTCTTGATGTTTGCGTTAGTTGAAAATGTAAATAGGAGCCTCACTGTGCTCCACAGCTGCATGACTTCAATGCCTGCCATTACTGGAGCCTTGATACTTCAGAGACGAACGTTTTTTAAAACATCATTGAGAGGTGGTTAGATTTGCTGGTTGCCATGGCAATGCCTAAGACACCTGGGCTCCTCTGTCACCTTAAAGGACTAATGTTCTGTTTTTATGTCCAAGTCAGGGCTTTTCACAGTTCCTTTCACCTAACACAAAAACAGGTGTCAGCCCTCAACCTCTCACCCACCCACAGCAGGCTTTCGGCTTTTATGTGTCACAAAAAAGGTTTATTTTCAAGGAACGTCTCAAGCAGAGGTTGTCTTACTGTACACTTAGTATGATTTAATTCAATAGATGGCACAAGTTTAATGGGGGAATTAATAAAAAATTCAGATGTCTCGAGATGTGTTTTTACTCTTATTATTTACTCTCCTTCATGACAGCTAAGATGTCTATGACTTTCTTTCTTTTTCTAAACACAAATTAAGATTTTTAGAAGAATATTTCAGCTAGTAAATTGGTTCCAAAATTTTAAAGCTCCAAAAAGCACATGAAGGCATCATAAATGTAATCCATAAGACTCCAGTGGATAAATCCATATCTTCAGAAGCGATTTAATAGGTGTGGTTGAGAAATAGATCAATATTAAATCATTTTTTTACCATAAATTCTCCTTCTTGCTAAGTAGGTGGCAATATGCACAAATAATGTTAATCGCCAAAAATAAAAGAAGAATAATGTAAAAGTGAAAGTGGAGATTTATAGTAAAAAAGGACTTAAATATAACTCTGTTTCTCACCCACACTTCTCATATTACTTCTGAAGACATGGATTTAACCACTGGAGTCTTATGGATTACATTTATGCTGACTTTATCTCCTTTTTGGAGCTTTTGGAATTCTGGTCACCATTCACTTGCATTTTATGGACCGACAGAGCTGAGATACTCTTCTAAAAATATTAGTTTGTTTTCTGCAGAAGAAAGAAAGTCATAAACACCTGGGTTAGCATGAGGGTGAGTAAATTATGAGACATTTTATTTTATTTTTGGGTGAACTATCCCTTTAAAATCCAGTGGTTTGTCATGGCCGGGTAGCAGACCTATAACCTGAATCGACTCTTTATGCCAGATATGACTAGATAAAATGCTCTCCTCCATGATTTCATTATCATTTGAGGAATTACTACTGCCATAATTGCTATAAATTTTAGATTACACAATAATTTATTTTTTAATAAAATTCCATGTGCTGCTTTCAGAATTAATGCAACATTAATTGAACCAAGCAAATAGCTTTCACTTTATGAATAAGGAGTTAAGTTACAAATAATTAGCATAAAAAGAAACTGTGTTTGCCCTCAAAATAATGACAATTATTACATTTAAATACTCATAGTTTAGCACAATTTAGCACGTTTAGCACCTGGTTAAACTGGACAAGATGCCGATTTTTGGATTGAAATACAACATGCAAAGTGACACAACTGTTAGATGTTTACATTTACTTAAACAGATATTTTGGTGTGCATTTTATCACACAGGACTATCGTGTAAACATCTTCTTGAGACAGCGCTGGAACGACCCCAGACTCCGACTTCCTCAAGACTTCAAGTCTGACTCACTGACCGTGGACCCAAAGATGTTCAAATGCCTGTGGAAACCAGACCTTTTCTTTGCCAACGAAAAAAGTGCAAACTTTCACGATGTTACACAGGAGAACATCCTGCTCTTTATCTTCAGAAATGGAGACGTCCTCATCAGCATGAGGTGATCTTTAATGCTCTTTTCCAGCAAAGCTCCTAACCTCTATCTTTGTAGATGGTGACAAATGGGGTCTAGTTGTTGATAACACCTACTCTGATTACACTGTGTAACAAATTATTTATTTATTTTTGTGTTCCTGGGTAGTAAGTGTTATTTCCTAATTTATTATGCCTCAAAAGTTTTGAAAATGCAAAATATTCCCCACAAACTTTGCTTTTGCGACCAGGACAGTGATATTTTGAAATGTACCTATTTTACAGAACATTCCAGATGGATTCAGTGCTGAATAACTTGGAGTAACTTCTAGAACTTTCTAGAACTTTCCAGTAATATAAATAGTAGTATAAATACAGGGGCCTTAAGCCTACCACTTCAGTTTAGTTCCAGCTGCCTAAGTGATACATATCTGCATTTTTCTGAGATGGCATCATAAGGCTACAAGCATCCGGCAGACACATTTAGATATGTCTGCGTCCAGTTTATCAAGACAAGAGCATAAAAGCACTCCGTGGAAGCATCTGCTAAGATGTGTGAGGCCTACAAGGCATATTTCGGCATGGCTGTCTGGGATCAAGACAAACCCTGGCCACCTCATTTTCACCTGCGAGCACTGCAAAAAAAACTCTGGAAGGTAAGAGGGACAATTGTTGCTCGGAATTTTATGTTATAAAATTTGTTAATTTTTAAAACTGTAAACATTTGTAATTTTTAAATGTTTTAGAATCTTCAATGCTATTTAAAAAATATATAATATATGAAAAATGTTATTTCTTACACATTAGTCATGGGTGAAATAATTGTATTTTTGTTGGATGGTACAGAGGGGAAAAGAGAGCCATGAAGTTCGCTGTCACAAGAATTTTGCAGGAACCCACTGACCACTCAAGCAACTGCTACTTCTGCATGGTGGACCCTTCCAAATGTTTGACTGGCAAGAATGCACCTCCTATCACGTATCTGGACCATCCTTCATCTATCGCCCTGGTGCACACTGCCATGAGCTCCCCTTACCCACTTTGCCAAAGAGAGCGCAGCCGTCTTTAGAATAGAGCAGCAAGTCGTGTGAGGAAGATGTTGTAGATCCAGATGACAATTTCAGAGGTGGAGGCTGAGGAGAGAAACCATACTACCCCAACCAAAAAGACCTCAACGACTTGATTAGATATCTTGGTCCAAGTCCAATGCAGAGCTTTTGATATCTAGGCTCAAGCAGTGGAACTTGTTGGATTAAAGTGTGCAAGTTGCAGATCAGAGGAAGCGTCACCAACCTTTTTCCAGCTTCTTCACCAGTCAAGATGGGCTCTGCTTCTGCCACAATGTGACCAGTCTGTTCAAGGCAATTGGAATCGCTTGTAACCAGAATGAGTGGTGCCTCTTCATTGACAGCTCATCCAGGAGCCTCAAAGCCGTGCTGCTCCATAACAAGTACCCATCTCTTCTCATGGCTCACTCAGTGCACCTCAAAGACTTTGCTGGACACCATGAAGTATGATGAGTATATTTGGGGGCTGATTCATGAAAGTAATTTACAGTATAACCTAAATCTTTTGTAGTCACTCATTCAGATTTTTTCTTTGGAGCCGAGCGGTTGTGTTCAATGAGCTGAATTCCTCTGCCGAACCATTCACCTCTCTACAAGCTGTTGGATTTATGGCACATTAAAACGGTTTCTCCCCTGCGTGCACTGGTGGAGTGCAGAGAATGCACCTGGGCGCTTCAGCAGCTAAAAGAGTATATTTTTCCTACTAAAAGAATGTATTTCCTACTAAAAGAATAAGAGTGGCACTGATGAAGTGTCTGTTTAAAGATGCCTTTCCATTTATGTGTATTTCCTGGTTGCGGCAAATCCGCGTCTTCTTTTCGCAAAGTTCCCTCTACCACCGGTCGCCTTGACAAAGCTCGGTAAGACCAGGTAACTTATTTCCACACAATTAACTCCCCTTTGGGTAGGGTGTGGTCTCTGCGGTGTCTTCCCCTTGGGAAGGGACACCTCCCCGACACGGACACTTATGGCCCCCAGCTGAACGATTTCCATAAATGTTTGGCCTGTCCCCATTTTTTGGGCAGTCGACTTGTCCCCA
The DNA here is from genome assembly GCF_025860055.1 of Xyrauchen texanus. NCBI lineage: Eukaryota > Metazoa > Chordata > Actinopteri > Cypriniformes > Catostomidae > Xyrauchen > Xyrauchen texanus. The sequence goes on along the minus strand of NC_068294.1, from coordinate 24,660,904 downwards.
TGGTACGGGGGGCCGTACAACGTAGTTGCATTGGGGGAGGTTACGTGATGGCCTGGTGCGCTGGCTACGAGGCCCGCAACAACTTGCCCGTCTCACACGTAACACAGCCAGTTGACGTAACACAGTTCAGCTAGTTGTGGCATTTCGTATAGGGAACCCTAGTGTCACTACATCAACACAACGTCAAGTGAGTGACAGATAGGGAATGTCCTGGTTACTTTCATAACCTCTGTTCTGTGATGGAGGGAATGAGACTTTGTGTCCCTCCTGCCACAAAACTGAAGATCAGAGGTGTTTGGGGCTCTCAAGAGCGACCCCAGTGTCACTACATCGACACAACTTCTCGTTCCCTCCAGCAGGGAACGGAGGTTACGAAAGTAACCAGGGCATTTATCAAATGAAAAGGCCTTGTGCTTCATTACATCCATTACATCCATACATCCATTAATATTAAAATAAGTCTCTTGAAGTCTGTATTTTCAAAATAAAAATAAATACACTCTAAGCTTTGGCTTCATGTTTGAATGAGAGCCGACACATTCACTGGCCCATCTGCAGTGCTCTTCTTAATGCTTTTAATAAACCTCAGGGGACTTAAAGTGACCCTAAGATTTTACCTCACCACTGATACCTAAATTACAGCTTCTGCCATTTGATCCCATGTGAAAGTTCAGTCCCTTAGAAGTGGTGGACACCTCTCTCATTTTATTTCCGCTGCTTTATCTGCAAACCATGCAGAGTGAAAAAGGCTCTCAGGGTCTTCTAGTTGTCAATGACCACACCTGCTGTAGATTTGTCCATGGCATAAATTGATGCCATGCCATGTTATATAAAACATGTGCTGTGGAAATCTTGTTTTGATCTGCTCCTTTTCTTATTTAGCAAACGTTATCAATGGAGACAGATGTACTGAATTTAAATAAACAGTTATTTATGAAATTAAACTGTTCCATAGCTCTTCATGTTTCGTGTGAATTGTTTCCATGGTCACTGTGCCAGCCGGTTGGACCTGGTCCAGTTAAGGCCAAAGATAAAATCTAAACATGGGCTCTGAGCCCTTTCAGTCTGGATGGGAAGTGACTTTAAGAGCATCATGCTGTATTCTGTTATGTCTGGGGCAAATGTATTTCCATAGTGTTCTTTCCATGCCATCTGGATCACAGCATGAGCTGGGTGGTATTTCGTGAGCCCTCTCTCACTTTTGGCATTGTCCCATGATGTCTAGCTCGGTCTCAGGGTATGTGTGTGGCAGGGGATTACTGTCCCAAAAAATAGATTGTTTTTTTCATATTATACCTCGCTGGAACAAATGTAACCTTTACTCTTCCATATACTGTTCATATAACCTACTTACAATACATACACTTTACATTTTCTGTCTTCTTTACCTTTTTTCTTCAAGAAATGGACACAATATAAAAAGTGAGGTGTTCTTGGAACTTGAAAAATCAATTAAGACAGCAGTTTGCATGGCTTTTTAAAAGTTCAATTAATTTACTTAAAATGTTACAAAGTTGCTTTGTATTAATATTTGCCCTCATTTTTAACAATTAACTACAAATATTAAAGGAATATTCCAGATTCAATACAAGTTTCAAGATTCAAATACAACAGCATTTGTGGCTTAGTGTTGATTACCAAAAAAAAAAATATTTAGACTTGTTTCTCGTTTTCATTTCTTTTTTCTTTAAATTTGTTTTGGTGATTTTCTCCCCTTTTCTTCCCAATTTGGCATGCCCAATTCCCAATGTGCTATAAGTTCTCGTGGCGTAGTGACTCTCCTCAATCCGGGTGGTGGAGAACGAGTCTCAGTTGCCTCCACCTTCAATCCGTTCATCTTATCATCTTAGCGTGTGTGGAGGCTTCACTTCATTCTCCGTGGCATCCACGCACAACTCACCTCACACCCCACCAAGAGCGAGAACCACACATTATAGCGATCACGAGGAGGTTACTCCATGTGGCTGTACCCTCCCTAGCAACCGGGCCAATTTGTTTTCTTAGGAGACCTAGCTGGAGTCAATCAGCACACCCTGGGATTCGAACTCGCGACTCCAGGGGTGGTAGTCAGCGCCAATACTCACTGAGCTACCCAGGCCCCTCGTCTCTCCTTTTCTTAAAAAACATAGAGGTTACATTGAGGTATTTACAATGGAAGTGAATGGGGACAATTGCATGGTTTAAAGTCAAAAAAGCTTATAATTTTACAAAAGCACTTATGTTAATTCTTATGTTAAAATATGTGTATTATTTGAGCTGCAAAGTTGTTTAAATAATAATTCATTTTAGGGTTTACAGCATTATGTTGCCATGGCAACTTATGCTATCATACTTAATTCATGGTATCACGCATATTATTTATATCTTGTGGCTGTACTTTTGAAACAGTGAGTATTTTTAGATTTAAGGATTGATCCCATTCACTTCCGTTGTAAGAGCCTCACTGTATCTAGCTTTTGTTTTTTTTTGTTTTTACAACAAGTGAACATTTTATTTTTTTGGTAATCAACATTATGCCACAGTCGCTTGTGCTTAAATTGTATCGAACTGAGAATTTTCCTTTAAGTAAACTCTAGGAAGACAAAATTTTGTTAACTAAAAAGAGCTCTATGTGTATGGTTCCCTTTCAAATAGTTACACTTATGATGCTGCGCTGAATTAGTGCTTTGGGAACAACTTTAGGTGTGACCAGCTGTGAATATGTGTGCAACACGTCAATGAAAATTTACCGGAATTTATAGCCTCTGCCGGTGATATCATTGGATGCACCTATAGCAGGGCTATAAATAGATGCTTCACAGGTGCATCTTCAGATCTTTTGTCTTCAGATCACTCTTTGAGTGTGTGCTTCATGAGGCTGTCAGAAACTTTATACTTTCCTCTGTTAGGAGTTATAGATCAGGCTAAGGAGCAAGAGATGGGTCTGTCCCTATCACTCGCTCTCTCCCCAGATCCAGTTGTTCCTTCTCGTGAGCCTGAAGCGCACCTCGGTGCCTCTTCGGTTCACGAGGGGGACGCTGAACCTCTGTACATTCCACACACAATAATAAAGTGGCTGAGGAATTACTCGAGGTGGTTACTCGGGCTGTGGCCAGACTATAGTTAGACTGGCCAAGTGAACAAGACCCCCCCCCCCCCCCCAAACGCTCTAAACTAGAAGTTCTTGTGGCCAATAATGAATAAAAAAATTATAAATAAATAAAATAAATAAATAATAAAAAAAAAAGGGAAGGGAACGATATATCAGTCCCTTCCTTTCTTCTATGACCTCCATAACGAGCGTTCTCATTCATGGAGGAATCCTTATACTTACTGTGTCTTCGTGCCCTCGACATCAACATATTCGACTATCGTGGGTGCTGAGGCTCGGGGGTACTCTGTGATGCCGCCGGTAGAAGATACACTTGCGGGTTATCTCTCGCCTGGCTCGGCATCATCACTAAAGAGACCCACTCTTCCCACAAAGCTGTGCAAGACCACCTCCATTCTTGTGGGGAAGGCTTATCAGTCAGCAGGTCAGGCTGGTGCTGCCCTGCACACTATGGCAGTGTTACAGGCGTACTAGGCTAATCTGTTGAAGTATTTGGTGATGCCGCCGGTAGAGGAGACACTTGCGGGTTATCTCTCGCTTGGCTCGGCATCATCACTAAAGAGACCCACTCTTCCCACAAAGCTGTGCAGGACCACCTCCATGCTTGTGGGGAAGGCTTATCAGGCAGCAGGTCAGGCTGGTGCTGCCCTGCACACTATGGCAGTGTTACAGGCGTACTAGGCTAATCTGTTGAAGGACCTTAGTGCGGGCACCATGGTCGACGAAGAGGCTTTCTCTGAGCTTCGTCGAGCCACGGATCTGTCTCCCTGCATGACCAAGCAGACGGCCCATGCCATTGGCCGGTCTTTTTCTGCTTTAGTCGGCATGGAGTGACACTTATGGCTTAACCTATCGGGCATCAGAGACAAGGACAAAACAGCCCCGGTTTCGCCTTCTGGCTTATTTATATTTACGCTATAAATATAGTTATCACCAGGTTCCAGGAGGCAAAAAGTCATGAGGAAGCCTTCGGGCAATTCCTTCCTCACCACACTCAGGGGGAGGGGCCGTCGGCCACCCAGCCCCGCCCCGGTCCTTCTAGACGGGAGGCTCAAAAACAAAGCGTGGTGAATTGTGCTCCCCCTCGTAAAAACTGGGGGCTGGTTCGTCGCCCTCAGCAGCCCCCAAAGCAAGACCTCTGGGCAGTTATTTCTAAAAAGAAAAAAAAAGACGGTTTTGCACCCAGCTTTGTGGGGGTAGCCCCCCATTGGGACAGGTCACGTGAAACATCCACCTGTACCCTCCCGATACCGCCACGAAACCGCTCCATTCCCACCGCCTCTGTTGTTTCGGGAGTTAGCGGTTTCCAGCTAAATGTTGGGTGTTCTGTTGCTTCCTCCCTTAGTCCAGGACATGGGACACTTGACATCCCCTCAACAGGAAGTGTCAGAATCGATACCCATCTCAGAGAACCTGGCAGCATGGAAACTACTGCCAGGTGGTTCTATGTGGGTCCTAAGAACAGTAGAAAAAGGCTACAGAATTTAATTTCTTCGCCATCATTCGCATTTCAACGGCGTGGTTCCCACTACCGTGAAACTGGAGCAAGCGTGTTTACTGTGGAAAGAACTGCAACATGTCTTGGTTAAAGGGGCCATATATCATGATCCTCTTCCAGCGAGAGAGTCAGGTTACTACAGCAGATACTTCCTAGTTCCCAAGTAGGATGGGGGTTGCGTCCGATCTTTGACCTTCGAGGCTTGAATCGCTCCGAGGGCGTTCAAGTTCAAGATGCTAACTGTCAAGACGGTCCTGTCTCAAATCCAACATCGCTATTGGTTGGTCACGATCGATCTCATGTACGCGTACATTCATATAGAAAGTCTGCCACAACACAGGAAGTTCCTGAGGTTCGCTTTCGGGGGCGAAGCTTTCCAATATCGGGTTCTTCCATTCGGTCTAGCCTTATCACCCCGCACATTCACAGAATGCATGGATGCAGCATTGGCTCCTTTGCGACTCCGGGGCATCCACATTCTGAATTACATAGACGACTGGCTGATACTAACACAGTCACAAGAATTGGCATTACAGCACAGGGATATCGTCTTAGCTCATCTGGTTTATCTGGGGTTGAGGCACAACGCCACGAAAAGCGTCCTCTCTCCCACTCAGAAAACTACCTATCTGGGGATCATATGGAATTCGATCACAATGCGGGCACAATTGTCTCCCGCTCTAATCGAGTCCATTCGGCATTGGGGCTCTATTTGGCTTGTCTTAAACTGTTGAAAACATAATTTACTCATGTAGTAACACTCATGAGACAAATAACACATATCAGATGCCTTAAATCGTCAAATTCAGACATTACACCTATCAACTGACTGATCATTTTAAGTAAAGGAAATAGCTTGTACTGACATCACACCTATCAACTGACTGATCATTTTAAGTAAAGGAAATAGCTTGTACTGACATCACAAGACTGCAAGTTATTACACAAGACAATAAAATTATCAATAAAATAAAAAATTCAACAAAAACTGTCAAACTATGATAAAACAATGCAACCATAATTATTCAACCAGTGCATGTTGGGAAGAGTGCGAATGGAACTGAACCATAATTTTTTTTTTCAGTTATAGTGGCCTATTTGAAAACAATTAATCCAGTTTACCTGCTATGCCTGTTGATTTAACCTTTGACTAAACAAACAGAAAGCACCATTGAGATGCATGACTTTTGTTGCTGAATTTATTAAGATGTTTAAAATTCTGAATAGTAAGGACACACTAAAAAAAAATGCAAAACTCTAGAAAAAAATGCAAAACTCTGCCCCTCTGTATTTTCCTACCTGACATAATCTTATATCCTAACCACAGTCTCTCGCTCTCACTCTCGCTCTCTCTCTCTCTCTCTCTCTCTCTCTCTCTCTCTCTCTCTCTCTCTCAAAATAAAGATACATTCTAAACAAAAACAGATCTTAGAGTGAAACAGCCATTTCCTCTAACCTCTCCCAGGCCTTTTACTAAAATATTTTGCCACAGTTCATCAGTTGCCCTCTATTGCACTCTCACACTCTCAAGTGCTGTGTGGCCTCGCTTGTGTCAAAAGTAGCTCTTTGCTGCATCTGAGATGGTGATTGTCAAATTATAGGAGATGCCCAAAAAGCTTTCATGTGTTAATGGGGTTTTTAAATAAATATGCCGTGTTGTGCACGCTGTGTACAAAATTTTATCCCACTGTTGGCAGAGACCTTTTATGTCTGTGACAGTTCTGAAATCAGTTAAATTTGGATTGGCTTTAAAGTAATGCAACCTGTAAGGTGATAAAATAATCTTAGCAAAAATCCTTGCAGTGTTGAGAAGTATATTTGATTCACAAGTCAAAAATTAATGTCTCATTGTGCAACTTATGATGCAGCCAGTTTAATCTTTTCTTTTCAGACAATCATTCAGTCATGCATATCTTATTAACGCATAATAGAGTGTGCCGGTCATTAAAATGCAACGTAAAATCTCTCATATTTATTGACTTGCCACCAACTCACCAAACTGATTCATTGTATGGTACTCAAATGTCTTTGTTACATATATTTTCAGGTTGTCAGTGACCTTGTCTTGTCCACTGGACCTGACCCTCTTCCCTATGGACACCCAGAGATGCAAAATGCAGCTTGAGAGCTGTACGTGAATATGAATACAACTATGACAAAGTACTGTACATGGATGTGAAAAAAATAAAACAAGGATAAATGCTTAAAAAAGACAGAGGGGGGAAATCATAGGAATAGTCAGTTTCTACCTAGTTTCTCCGTTATTAGCTTTAGTTTCACCTCAACCTTAAATTAATATTCCGGGTTCAGTACAAGTTTAGCTCAATCAACAGCATTTGTGGCATGGTGATTACCAAAAAAGATTATTTCAACTCATCCATCCTTTTCTTTAAAAAAAGCAAAAGATGAAGTTACATTGAGGCACTTAAAATGAAAGTGAATACGGACAATATTTGGAGGGTTTAAAGGCAGGAATGTGAAGCTTATAATAAAAAAAAGATTAGTTAGCGTTGACAACTCATCGACTGTAACTGCCATTGTGTCCTGAGTGGTCTCTCCACTAACAGCAGGACGATATCCCAGAACACCGTCTATAAAAGTTCACCAAACCATGGAAAGTAATTTCTTTGGGCACCACTTTGTCCATTGGGTGTTTTAATGGATTAGTACTGTGCCCAAATAAATACAAATAATGTTTTCCTGCACAATTGTTCGCTGGATACACAACATGGGAATTTCGGCGAAACTCTGCCTTTGACATTGTACCCACCTCAATGGGGCCTTGTTTGGCCAAAGGGTAATCGGCAGTTCAAAGGCCATTGGCCTTTGCCCACGTAAAAGCCCCGAGGAGGCACGATGAAGTTCCGGAAGTGACTGTTGGAACGCAACTGGCCCTGGCCCTGGCACGCACTTGCACCCCCACATTTTGCCCGATAGTGGAAACATCGCTATTGTAAGTGTCTCACTGTTACCCAGAATTTTGGAACAAGTCAAAAATAAATGTTTGTGGTAATCAATATAATGTCACAAATGCTGTTGATTGAGCTCAACTTGTATTGAAACTGGAATATTCCTTTAAGTATGAAATTAACATATATAATAACTCCTACTTTTTTTATTTGTAGTGTTATTTGGTGTCAAATCTTTGTTATTCAGCATGAGTGTGTGTGAAACACACTTGAAATCTCCTACACTGAGGATCTCCCAAGGCACTAAATGATGTTATAAAAAAAAAAAAAGAAAAATGCACAAAGGTTTCTATGAGGTTTAGGTTTAGGACTAAGGTTAGGTTAGGTTATAGATAGGATTGCTAGATTAATATCAAAACAATAGAAAGTCAATGGAAAATACTCATAATGAAAGGAATACAGTACCAACATGTATGTTTTTGGATTGTGTGTCTGTAGTTGGCTACACCACAGATGACCTTCAGTTCATGTGGCAGTCTGGGGACCCCGTACAGATGGAAGAAATCGCTCTGCCCCAGTTTGATATTAAGCAAGAGGACATTGAATATGGCAACTGCACCAAGTTCTATGCAGGGACAGGTAAAAGATCTTCATTTTCCATGAATGGCACTAAGTGGAAATGTGCATAAGCTCTCTGTTTTGTCTTGGTTATCAAAGGCTTTCTAATGCGTACATTCAGTTGGGATATATACAGTCCACTTGTGAAAAAATAAATGTAGCATTTTTCTACTTTAATACATTTATTTTCAGTACAAATTGTATTCTCAGTATATCAATTTGAGTGAAAAGTTGAACTGATAAATAAACATGAATTACGTCATGTCGGGGGCTCCCCGGCCTGAGAGAACGAGGGAGGAATGTGACAGAGCGGAGGGCGGGGCCGGGTCGTGATGCTACACACCCGGCTCCTAATCAGGCTAATAAAGCCTCAGAGAGGGATAAAGGCCAACTGGAGACTGCATTGGGACAGAGAGAGATAAATATTTACAGGCAGCTGTCTTTTCTTTTAAGTTCTTCATTAAAATATGATTTGAATTGTTAAGCCGGTTCTGGCCTCCTCCTTTCCATTAATATCTTTACACCTGGTCAATGTAAAAGTTTGATTAGTGGCCTAGAAATTGTACAGAGAATTAAAATAATTCTATTAGTTTTACATCGGAACATTTATTTATTAAATTTTCTTTTTTTTTTACTTTCTGCTTATATACCGGTTTAACAACCGGAAAACCAGATTTTCAATGGGGACTCTTTTGAACCCTACAGTACTTGTCCATTTAAAAAAAAAATTTAATTAAATTGTTGTATGTCAGGTTACTACACGTGTGTGGAGGTGATCTTTACTCTGAGGAGGCAGGTTGGCTTCTACATGATGGGTGTGTATGCTCCCACCCTGCTTATCGTTGTTCTCTCCTGGCTCTCCTTTTGGATCAACCCTGACGCCAGCGCTGCTCGTGTGCCTCTGGGTACTTTTTCCAATCATCAGTCCTTCCACAAGTATCAGCACATAACCGACGCCCATTCTTTACGTTTTTCATCCCCCCTTTTCACCAATGTACTGTAACATCCACCAGTGAGTCTTTTCAATGCCACTGACTTCACAGAAGTCCAGGAGGTTATGGATGATAATTTTATCCCCTAAAGCACATGATGGAATCTATTGCTTCTTTTCATCAATTGTAATGCATGTCCAGGAAATTGCGATCATACTTTTTTCATCAGCCTCAGCTGTAGCCCAAAGGTATTCTTTCAGTTTGGAAACTGCAGAGGTCAGTGAGAGACGGTTATTTGAGATAAGATCCTGAGATGCCGTGAAATGTGACAATTGTGTTTCACATGCTTCCCAATTATACCCTGATGTTGTTGAGATAGGCATGCTTTCTGTCACTGCTAGTTTATGCAACGCAATGATTCCTGGTGCGCTGAGTGCCGTCTCATGGTTTGGACACTACTGTACATTGCAAAATATCTGCAAAGCCACGGCAGTTATTTCATTACAATGGGATTTTTCTGCAATTCCATTGTGACACCAACTAGAGGTCAACCGATAGAAGATTTTGCCGATACGATAACTACGGTGTTGGAAAAGGCAGGTAACTGGCTAATAGTTGTAGAGGCCAAAACGAATCCCAAAAGCATTTTATTGTGGTACCAAAATCCCAATAATAACCAGAAAAAGATTTGGTGCATAATGTGGGACTTTTAACTATAATCAAACTATAATTATTTTTTTTTATGTATAGAAATAGGCATAGATATTTGCTGATAACGATAGTTCCAAAAAGCAACTATCGGCACCGATTAATCTATAAAACCGATATATCGGTTTACCTCTAGCACCAACACCACCATTATTCTGTCCACATTGTTGTCTTTTCCCTGACATTGTTACAGTATAAAGTGTCACACTGCCTGTGATTACATCAGGTGTCATCACATGCCATGGTCTCAGATTCACACCATTTCAGGTCAGTCTTTAATGCAGTTTGTGAGTTATTAGTTTGCTTTATGTATGTGTGTGTGTGTATTTGCATTAAATTGATTGCTTATAATAACCATGAAATATCAAATAATGTTTCGCTGTGTCTTTAAAGACTAAATATAAACATAGATTAAATAGATAGTTCATCAAAAAAAGGAAATTCTGTCATAACTTACAGACCCACATGTCGTTAAAACCTGTATGACTTTTTTCTTCTGTGGAACACTAAAGGAAACTTTTAGCATAAAGCCTGAAAAAAAATCATCAAACACATCAACACCATTAACACAATTAGAGTAGTCCATTTGACTTGTGTGCTATATTGTAAGTCTTCTAAATGTATATGATAGCATAGTGTGAGGAAAAGCCATGGTCACAATTAGACATGTGACACATTTTCACATCACAATAATTTCCAAGTCATTTGTTTTATTCTAGTTTACACTTTGGTTTGTTTTCTCTCCCCTGTGAGATTTTTCTGTTGCCTGTTTGTTTTCTGCTGTTTAAATGAAAGTTATTTTATTTTTCACTCATTCCTGTGCTTGGGTCCTTATTCCTGCTAAGAATTCCGTGACAGTTGTCTCTCAGTTTTCAAAAACAGTCACAACTTACCTTTATCTCACTGAATTGCTCGAGATGATTGCCCCTGCAGTGATGTTTTGAAGTGATGTTCATGTTTGAGATGTTCCTCTGTTTCGCTGCAACTTTTCTGCCACATGTTGTACACAAAGGAAAACCATCTTCGTCCAACAATCTCTCTGCATTTTATGGAACAAAAAATACTTCCACATTTCCAACTTAACCCTTTTATATGTTGGATAAAGGGTCAGCTGTGTTCCTCCTACAGCCATGCTTCCCATCCATGTTGTTTTGTTAACATCATTTATGCCACATACACACAGTGTTTTGAGTCTTGATTCGTTGATTGAAAATAAACTACTTTCCGATCAGAATAAAAAAAAAAATTAAAAAAAAAGGTTATCTTGAATTGTTTTGAAGTGCCCACGATAACAAATTACCTTGAAATACAATATGACAGAATACCGTCACATGACTAGTCACCATTCACTTTCATTGTATGGATCATAGAATTTAGAGCAGCTTGCACATGCTGCTAGTAACAACTCCTTATGTCTTCCAAAAAGGAAAGAAAGTCATACAGGTTTTGAAAGACATGAGGCTTGATGACAGAATTTGTATTCTTGGGTGAAATATTCCTTTAATTACAAAAAATGCGGATGGCATTTTATTTATTCATGATCAAATACTGTTAAACTCATTTATCATCTTTGGAAACAGTGTTTCAGATCAATGTTTAAGCTAATCTCCTCTCAGCTCATTTGATCTAATGAGCACTCTCTCTCACTCTCTCTACAGGGATCCTGTCAGTGCTCTCTCTCTCTTCTGAGTGCACATCTCTGGCCTCTGAACTGCCTAAAGTCTCATATGTAAAGGCCATTGACATCTGGCTGATTGCCTGCCTGCTCTTTGGCTTTGCCTCTCTGGTTGAATATGCTGTGGTTCAGGTGATGCTTAACAGTCCTAAACGCCTGGAGGCGGAGAGGGCAAAGATTGCCAGCAAGGAGAAGGCGGAGGGAAAGACCCCTGCCAAGAACACCATCAATGGCATGGGAAGCACCCCGATACATGTCAGTACACTTCAGGTCAGACACAGCACAATAACTTTGAATCCAGCATGATTCCTGAGAATGAAGTGAATCAAAGATATGATACAATGTAAAAACACATCATATACATCAGATAAGCATATATACATGTTATATTTAACCTTTGGGAGATATTATCCTTCCACAATAGATCATGGTTTTTATTCAGTTGTATTGCATTGTGCAGCTGTATTGTCTTCCTTGTAGTTATATAATCTAACATAATACACTGCAAAAGTGTAGGTGTGATAATCATAGCACTTCATATTGTTTAGAAAACAGACAGCTTTATAGCAACAAGTGGAAGTGGAGCTTGGCGGCAGGGATAGTCTGACAGACCAGAGAAATAGGCTGAATAATGTGTTCTACTGAAGAGGATTAAGGATGCAGAGTGTTTTCAAGCGCTCTCACACAGTTGCTCTCAGACTGGACCATTGACAGAATTTTAGAACATCTGAACCTAAATTAACCCACATGTTCTTTGGGCAACATTTGACAGTTCCTGAAATCCATGAAAATCTCATTCATCGCTTTGATTTTAAGCCGTTTGGAAGAGTTCCAAGATGCAGTTTTAATAATAATAATAATAATATTTGTTATTTATTTAGTGCCATTCTAAAACCCAAGGTCGCTTATTTTTCTTTCCTGTTTATATGCATTTCCTATTAAAAAATGAAGCTATTTAATGGCTCATCCTTTTTTTAAATACCCAATAGGCATGAGTTATATCACAGCCATGAACCATGATTTGCTACCTAGTTAGTTGGTTGGTAGGGAAGTTGACATCTAACATGCCCATTGACTTGACTTCTTTTGTTTTTTTAGTCAACATAGAGATTTTTGATTAAAACTCATTTTAATCTTATTTGTTTTGTTTGTTTTTTGTTTTTGCTCACACTAGTTGAATTGAAATGGTCCTGCTTTATGACAAATGCATTCATTTTAAAAGTGTAAACATTCCATGTAGGTCATAAAAGCTGCATTTATATAATAATTAGAAATATCTAAACTATCCAGTTACTGGACATTATGGGGGAGGATCATTCTCATTCTAGAGAGCATTTGATTCTACAAAAACTTGTATAGTGCAAGATGAGACATAAATCATTTTTGTCAGGTTTCCTGGAATAGAATAGTACATTTATTTATTAATTTTACTAAACATGATTTATTAATATCTGTTAAAAGTATTTTTTCTTCCAACTTTAGAAGTTCACTAGCGTAAAGATGGTTTCAAAGCTAATATAAATGGACTGAAACCTACAAAACACCAGTTTTTATTTCTTGGGGTTAAGATCATATCAGAGGGATACAAATGGAAGCTCCAAGGTTATATCTTATCTCAAATACAATTCCTGTAATTTGTGTCAGTTAGTTTTGTACATGTGTGCATGTGCACTCGAAATATTAGCAATGATATCAAGCTGTTTGAGGATTGAAGTGTTGTGTGCCCAGGGGGAGTAACATAGCCCAACCCTGCATGGCTACTGACCCATCCACACATCTGGAACTAATGCATCAGACAGATTGGAGTTACACTATTAGACATCACTCTGCTCTGTTAGTCAGAGTGAAAGAGAGAGGAGCAAACAGACAGTGCAGTGTCACATCAGTTGTTAACCTTTTTAAAGCCGTGGGCAACAAAAGCTTCAGAATGCTCTACCGCTCCTTTTCTATCTGTAGATTTTGTGTGTTTGTGTATGTGTGTGTGTGTGTGTGTGTGTGTGTGTGTGTGTGTGTGTGTGTGTGTGTGAGTGACTTAAACAACTGGAATACAAGTAGACAACATAAGGAAGAGGTTTTGACAACTTTCTGGTTAATGTGTCATGTGCCATGCCCTTAAATGCATACCTCGGGTCTTTAGTGACCCAGAATCTAATTCCACCCTCTTTACTTCACCAATTTTGTAATTATGCCCCTACCTGTTAAGTATTTCTCTACCTTTCTCTTATGAATAGTAAGGTAACAATAATTACCAAAAGCGTATAGAGTCGTTATTGTCCCAAGATCTATGATATTTTCCCAATATATATTTTTGCTTCCATAAATCATTTATTTTATTAATATTTCTTATCTATATAAGTTATGCTATCACAGGTGTAAAAGGGGGTTAAAGGGAAAGGAGGAGGCGAGAACCGGCTTGAAAATATAAATAATGTTTAATGATAAACTTCACCAAAACCACACAACATACACATACAGGGCAGCTGTCCGTAATTCTCTCTCTCTCTCTCTCGATCGAACTGTAGTCACAGGCCACCATTATCCATTGCACGCCCTATAAGGCTGATTGGGGACCGGGCATGCATCATCCCAGCCTGGTCCGCCCTCCTCCGCTCTACAACAGGATATCTATTTCTATGTTTTAAACAAAACAAATGAGAACTATATTCAAAATTACAGCTTATAATGTCTATTTTCTGCATAACAATGGTGAATTATCAGTATCCCATATGCGTGTACACATATATATCATATATGTTATTTATTACTCAAGGTGGCACTGTTGTTTCAGTGATTGACTTGATTTACATTTAAAATTGGTATTTGACAAAGAAGCAACGTAGAATTAGAGCAAGACTACTAGAGCAAGTACAACACATGAGCAGTATAATATGGCTTTTGTCATTTGGCTGAAATTCTATAAGTTGAATGTATATTTGGACTCTGTAAGTGTCTGAGAAAATACATATATTTGCATGTGTTTCTATGGGAGTTTCTGTATAGAGATATATTCCCACACTTAACTAAAGTTTCTGTGTTAAAATCATAAAAAAAAGTTATTTGGAAATAAAACCACACTTAAAATTGTAAAAGAACAATACAGGTGAAACTCGAAAAATTAGAATATCGTGCAAAAGTTCATTAATTTCAGTAATTCAACTTAAAAGGTGAAACTAATATATTATATAGACTCATTACAAGCAAAGTAAGATATTTCAAGCCTTTATTTGATATAATTTTTATGATTATGGCTTACAGCTTATGAAAACCCCAAATTCAGAATCTCAGAAAATTAGAATATTACATGAAATCAATAAAAAAAGGATTTTAAATACAGAAGTGTCGGCCCTCTGAAAAGTATAATCATGCATATGTACTCAGTACTTGGTTTGGGCCCCTTTTGCATTAATTACTGCCTCAATGCGGCGTGGCATGGATGCTATCAACCTGTGGCACTGCTGAGGTGTTATGGAAGACCAAGATGCTTCAATAGCGGCCTTCAGCTCTTCTGCATTGTTTGGTCTCATGTCTCTCATCTTTCTCTTGGCAATGCCCCATAGATTCTCTATGGGGTTCAGGTCAAGCGAGTTTGCTGGCCAATCAAGCACAGTAATACCATGGTCATTGAACCAGGTTTTGGTACTTTTGGCAGTGTGGGCAGGTGCCAAGTCCTGCTGGAAAATGAAGTCAGCATCTCCATAAAGCTTGTCTGCTGAAGGAAGCATGAAGTGCTCTAAAATGTCCGGTAGAGCGACTGCGTTGACTCTGGACTTAATAAAGCACAGTGGACCAACACCAGCCGATGACATGGCTCCCCAAACCAACACAGACTGTGGAAACTTCACACTGGACTTCAAGCATCTTGGATTCTGTGCCTCTCCATTCTTCCTCCAGACTCTGGGACCTTGGTTTCCAAATGAGATGCAAAATTTGCTCTCATCAGAAAAGAGGACTTTGGACCACTGAGCAACAGACCAGTTCTTTTTTCTTTAGCCCAGGTAAGGCGCTTCTGGCGTTGTTTGTTGTTCAGGAGCGGCTTGACAAGAGGAATACGACATTTGAAGCCTCAGTCCACTCCTTGTGAAGCTCCCCACACATTTGAATGGCCTTTTCCTGACAATCCTCTCCAGGCTACGGTCATCCCTGCTGCTTGTGCACCTTTTTCTTCCACACTTTTCCCTTCCACTTAACTTTCTATTAATGTGCTTTGATACAGCACTTTGAGAACATCCAACTTCTTTTGCAATTACCTTTTGAGGCTTTCCCTCCTTGTGGAGGGTGTCAATGATGGTTTTCTGCACAACTGTCAGGTCAGCAGTCTTCCCCATGATTGTGAATTCAACTGAACCAGACTGAGAGACCATTTAAAGGCTCAGGAACCCTTTGCAGGTGTTTAGCTGATTAGAGTGTGACACTTTGAGCCTACAATACTGAACCTTTTCACAATATTCTAATTTTCTGAGATTCTGAATTTGGGGTTTTCATAAGCTGTAAGCCATAATCATCAAAATTATATCAAATAAAGGCTTGAAATATCTTACTTTGCTTGTAATGAGTCTATATAATATATTAGTTTCACCTTTTAAGTTGAATTACTGAAATTAATGAACTTTTGCACGATATTCTAATTTTTCGAGTTTCACCTGTATATAATGTTATAAGAAATATTGAGCAAACCTCTCTGGGAGAAAAAAACATGGGCATTAATGGGTTGATACTGTTCTATTTTGATGCAAGGTAGATAAGTACTGATATCTTCAAACCACTTCTTTTTCTCGTGGTGTTCCTCTGTGGAAAGGCCATTCAACATTGGCACTGTCCGGCTAGGGATTAAGGAGGAAGCCAGAATAATTGCCTATCTTTGTACTCTCTCTCCCAGCAGCACAAGAGAGTTGGAGAGGAAGGGGAATGCTAAAAAAAAGAGGGGAAAAAAGAGAGACATAGAGAATATGTGCCTTTGTATAAGGGGAAAATTAAATTAGATTTGGGAAGAGGTCTTCTCCACAGAAGTTGGTAGATAACTAGCTCTAATTCTAGTTCTAATTAAGACTCCAGCTGCCAACCATTGTTTGTTAATTTGCTGATTTTAGAAATAAAAGTATCTAAGTGTGAAATGAATGTGCAGTATCAGGAGATACATTGCTCAGTCTGCTTATGAGTCTGTCTTGCCATCTCTCTTTCTCTTTATCTCTCAGGTGACAGAGACAAGGTGCAAAAAGGTATGCACCTCCAAGTCGGATTTGCGCTCCAATGACTTCAGCATTGTAGGCTCTCTCCCACGGGACTTTGAACTCTCAAACTTTGACTGCTACGGGAAACCCATTGAAGTCGGCTCTGCTTTCGGCAAATTGCAAGCCAAGAACAACAAGAAACCACCACCTCCTAAACCTGTCATCCCCTCAGCAGCCAAACGCGTTGATCTGTATGCCCGTGCACTCTTCCCTTTCTCCTTCCTTTTCTTTAATGTCATTTACTGGTCTGTGTATTTGTGATTGTGTAAAATGTAGCCTGCTGATCTTCAACTAACCTTTCCTACCTTTATCTTGTCTCTGTCTCTACAATTTGTACCGTACCTCAGGCATCACACATTACAGTTCCATAACCACTGATTTAAAGACTAAAGAGAGAAGCTATTGGGAGCTTTTGTAATGGTGAACAAAAGCAACTTTTTTGTAAATGGGAAGGGCGAAGGCATTGCTTGAAACATCGCTCAACAAGATTTACTTGTTTTCAGCTTTGATATTTAATTTATTCTCAAAATTAAAAGATTATTAAAAGAAATTATTATCTTGCATGTGGAAATGGAATATATCCATATTAATATATTGTATTTAAAATATATATAATATTATTTTTGACTTACTGATCAGCTGTAAAGATGGTGATACATTTGTACTGACAAACACTGCCATAAGTCTATTAATGATGTTCCTATTACAAGCATTCCAATTACAAGCAAGTGCATAAAGCAGAGAAAACAATATCTCCTGTGCTTGTGAAAACATCCACCAATAAATGGCCAAATGTCTTAGCAGACCTCATGAACTTGTGCCTTCAGATCTCTTTCTTCCTCCATTTTTCAGGTCCCTTAACACTAGTGCGGTGTTTGTGTGAGTCACACTGGTGTTCATAGGTCAAAAATAACCCAAATATACATGTGTAACTTTTTTGTGAATGTTTTTGAAAAGATTTTTTGGGGGATTTTTCGGTAGTAAGACCTTATATAGATCTAAATTATTAAATTACACCATTCATTTTCAAATAAAATAAGCATATTTTATAAAATCTTCACTTGAATAAAAACCTTGAAAGTAAATTCAAGTGTCAAAACGTCTCGGGTTACTTAACTGTAACTCCTGTTCCCTGATAAAAGCAGAATGAGATGCTGCGCTGATTTAGCACTTTGGGAACAACTTTAGGTGTGACCAGCTGTGAATATGTATGCAAAACGACAATGAAATTGACTAGAATTTATAGCCTCTGCTGGTGACATTATTGGATGCACCTCTTGCAGGGCTATAAATAGATGCGTCACAGGTGCATCGTCAGGTATTTTGTCTGAAGAGCAGTCCTGGGGCATCCCAGTGCAGCAATGAAGCGCAGCATCTCGTTCCGCTTTTATCAGGGAACAGGGGTTACAGTTAAGTAACCCGAGATGTTCACTGTCAAAAAGCTACACTTTGATGCTGCGATGATTTAGAGCTTTGGGAATGAGAATACCCACGCAGCTGTACTGTGGATGTCCGGACCCCTTACGGTTGTGTAGTTGTGCCCACAAGAGCGCCAGAGGTCTCAGACATGAGCTTGTGATGTAGACTCAAGGACATAAGAGCCCAGAGTGCCATGAACATCCAAACTATAGAATCTTATGAATGTATGCAGAGAGGACCAGCCCGCCGTGTTACAAACATGTTGCCGAGGGACACCTCTAGCCAAGGCTTTAGAGGAGGCGACCCCTCTGATAGAGTGAGCCGTGATCCCTACTGGCGAAGCTTGACTTCGTGCCTTGTAGGCCAGGGCAATAGCATCACTAACCCAATGCGACATTGTCTGCTTGGTGGCGGCCGCCCCTTGTTGCAGTCCCCATGGCAAACAGATAGTTACCCTGACTTATGCCACTGGCTAGTGCGTTGGATATAAGTCTGAAGGGCACAGACTGGATACAGTCCGTGAAGTCTTTCCTGCTCCGGCATTGTAAACGGTGGGGAGCAGAAGGCTTCGAGAGAAACCGGATGTAAGGTCGAGAAGGAACCTTAGGCAGGTAGTCAGGATGAGGGTGCAATATTGCTTTTAGCAACTGGGCAAAACCTAAGCAGACTGGCAAGACAGACAGAGCCTGCAGATCCCCAATTTTTTTTAGAGAAGTAATTGCCATAAGAAAAACTCCTTGAGAGTCATACGTTTCTCAGACGCTGACTCTAGAGGTTCAGAGGGGGTCTCAACCAGACCCTCAAAGACTATTGCTAAGTCCCATGAAGGGATCCTGGTCCTAGCAGGAGGTCTCAATCGCATGGCTCCACAGCTGAAGCGAGCGAGCAGAGGATGTCTCCCCAACGGCATCCTGTTAGTCAAGGCGGCCACATAAACCCTGAGAGTGGCTGGGCATGTGCCTGCTGATAGTTTTCCTGCAGAAATTCAGAACTGAAGCAATCTGGCAGTTAACTGGATCTGCATTATGTGCACTGCACCATCCTTCAAAGACACCCCATTTATTGGCATAACTTCTAGTAGAGGGAGCCTTAGCGCTCAGAATGGCCTCAATGAATTCAGGTGAAAGCCCAGTGTCCCTCAGTTGGTACCCTAATCTTAAAATCCACGATCCCGGTTCCGGGATTTAAAATTACATCAGTAATAATGTACTTCCAATTTTAAATGTATGCGGAGGAGTTATGAGCTCATATCTGGTACCATTTGAAAGCTTAGAATGTCTGCTTTCTTGAGATATGCATCACTTTGGCATTTGTTTTACACTAAGTAACTTATTTACAATAAATTACATAGTTCCACCCATCAAAAGTCGTGTCATAATTATGTGCGTTTTTGAATACATATGTCTCATATCGCTCAAATATGATGCACATGTACAAACCATGTATCAAATGAAAGCTCTCATTGCCAGTAAGAAGTTCCAATAAGTCTTTTTATTGAGGTATAATCACATATCTAATACACTTCGAATGAATCATGAAGTATACAATCATACAAGTGAAATTATTGAATATTTGCCGTGCTACTCGCACTAGACAGCACAGTTAGCCACAAATGCTACATAATCCTTTACCTTAGGTTATTCTCTGCAAAATGAGCCGTTTTTCAGTGTTTTCTGTGGTTGTGTGCCCAAGTAATCCCTCGATATGTCACACGAGTGCAGAAACACCACAAAGTAATGTTATATGATATTCAACAATCCAGGAAAATATGTAAACATCCGATCCGGATAAAGCATATATTGCCGTAAAGCTTAGACCCTCCGCTTTCCGGCAATGTCTCTCAAGATCAAATAGACCAATCAGGGGCTGTGATATTGCATCCAGACTGTGAAGTGATCACTGGGTAGGTTACGTGCCCAAAACACACAGACGCGTCTCACCAGACACCAGAGCGCATATTTACCACTTTCAACAGTGTTTTATGTAATGACAAAGGGTTTTCTGTAAAATTACACTGGGATTTTGCATTTATAGCACTGTATATGGGTATGGGGAGACTTTAGATTTGGGTAGGCGGAAAGTACACCAAAAAAGGTAATATTCCTCCCTTCAAATAAAGTGAAATAGATATTAAATAAAACATGATACAGACAAAATTCCTTTTTCAGGTATTTGCTGACATCTAGTGGAAACAGCCAAAACTGTCTGCTTGCTGCTAGGGTTTACAGGGCTTGAGTTATACACTTTCAAAAATGAATTTATATAAAAAAAATCAAAAAGCGCCTCTTTTTTTAGGAGGGTTATTACTGTTCAGACAACATATATTTAATTTTTTTTAATTTTTAGCAGTGTTTTATGCAACTTCAAAGGGTTTCCTGTAAAATGACACCAAAACTGTGTATTTAGGCCAAAGTATGTGGGAATGGGAAGCTTTTTAATTTGGGTAGGCCAAATCCAGGCGGAAATCCCCAAAAATGGCAAGGTTCTTAAGAGGTTAAGGGGCCAAACATGGAGGTTACACAGTTCGGGCTGGGGATGAGGTATCGTCCCCTGCACTTGAGACATAATGTCCTTCCTCTCCAGAATCGGCCGAGGCGAGCCGTCGAGGAGAGACATTATCTCCGAGAACCAGTAAGAGGCAGGACCCTTGCTGGCAAACTCTGGCCAGGACTCCCGGGAGCAGAGAAACCGTAGGAAACGCATACAGGCGCATTCTTGACTCAGAGAGAAGTAGAGGAGACATTGCGCTGTCTGTTGGGAGGCAAAGAGGTCCACTTCTGCTCTGTAAAATCTCAACCAGATTTGTTCCACTACCTCGGGGTGGAGTTTCCACTCCCCCGTTGGTATTTTCTGTCTGGATAGTAAATCTGCTCCCATTCAGGCATCCAGGGATATAAGCTGCTCTGATTAACAGGAGCTTGCCCTGGGCCCAAAGGAGAATCTGCCATGCCA
Organism: Xyrauchen texanus; assembly: GCF_025860055.1. NCBI lineage: Eukaryota > Metazoa > Chordata > Actinopteri > Cypriniformes > Catostomidae > Xyrauchen > Xyrauchen texanus. Next base: position 24,639,874 of record NC_068294.1, on the reverse strand, counting down.
GTCTGTTCAGCTGGCATGAAAGTAGACCTCCTTGATGGTTTATGTAAGAGACTACCGCTGTGTTTTCCACCCGCACCAAGACATGGCAGCCTCTGGAGGAAGTATTTCAGGGTCAGAAATACAGCCATCAACTCGAGACAGTTAATGTGAGAATTGAGCTGACGACCCTCCCATTCCCCTTGAGCTGGATGACCACTTAAGACCACTACCCAGCCCGTCAGGGAGGCATCTGTCGTTAGCAACCTGTGACGGCAAGACGCTCCTAGAGTGGGAGCCAAAGTGAGGAACCGTGGTCTGAACCACATAGAAAGGGTACGTAGCATGCGGCACGTAACCCTTATCCGCATAGGGGATTGGCCCTTGGATGAAATCCCCTGGCTTTGAGCCACAACTGAAATGGTCTTATGTGCAAAAAGGCCCAAAGGGATCACCGAGGACGCAGTTGCCATGAGACCAAGTAGTCGTTGATACTGACGAGCAGTGCAAACTTGGCCTTGCCTGACTTTGCTCAGGGTGTTCTGAATGGACTTGATTCAAGCGGGAGACAATTGTGCCCACATTGTGATCGAATTCCATGCAATTCCCAGATAGGTAGTTTTCTGAGTGGGAGAGAGGATGCTTTACTTGGCGTTGAGCCTCAACCCCAGAGAAACCAGATGAGCTAAGACGTTATCCCCGTGCTGTAATGCCAGTTCTTGTGACAGCTAGTATCAGCCAGTTGTCTATGTAATTCAGAATGCGGATGCTCCAGAGTCGCAAAGGAGCCAGTGCTGCATCCATGCATTCCGTGAATGTGCGGGGTGATAAGGCTAGACCGAATGGAAGAACCCGATATTGGAAAGCTTTGCCCCGAAAGCGAACCTCAGGAACTTCTGTGTTGTGGCAGACTTTCTATATGAAAGTACGCGTCCATGAGATCGATCGTGACCAACCAATCCTGATGTTGGATTTAAGACATGACCGTCTTGACAGTTAGCATTTTGACCTTGAACGCCCTCTGAGCGATTCAAGCCTCAAAGGTCTAAAATCGGACGCAACCCTCCATCCTTCTTGGGAACCAGGAAGTATCTGCTGTAGTAACCTGACTCTCTCTCTGGAAGTGGAACATGTTCTGTGGCCCCTTTGACCAAGAGATTTTGCAGTTCTTTCCACAGTAGACATGGTTGTTCTGGTTTCACCGTGTCCTGGACTAAGGCAGGAAGCAACAGAACACCCAACATTTTGCTGGAAACTGCTAACTCCCCAAACACCAGAGGCGGTTTTGTGTGGGTATCGGGAGGGTACAGGTGGATATTTCATGTGACCCGTCACAAGGGGGCTACCCCACAAGGCTGGGCACAAAACCGTCAGGGTTTTTTCTTTTTAGAAATAAGTGCCCTGAGGTCTTGTTTTGGGGGCTGCTGAGGGCAACGAACCGGTCCCCAGCCTTTACGAGGGGGATCACAATTCGCCACGCTTTGTTTTTGAGCCTCCCGTCTAGAAGGACTTGGGCGGGACTAAAGCACGAGCCATCGGTTTGGTCTTGCGGAGAGACAGATCCGTGGCTCAACGAAGCTCAGAGAAAGCCTCTTCGTTGACCGTGGTGCCCGCACTCAGGTCCTTCAACAGATCAGCCTGGTACGCCTGTAACACTGCCATATTGCAAGGCAGCACCAGCCTGACCAGCTGCCTGATAAGCCTTCCCCACAAGTGTGGAGATGGTCCCCCCCACAGCTTTGTGGGGAGAGTGGGTCTCTTTAGGGACGATGCCGAGCCAGGTGAGAGATAACCCGCAAGTGTCTCTTTTACTGCCGCAATCACAGAATACCCCTGTGTTTTCCTCCATGAACGAGAAAGCTCGTCATGGAGTTTATCAAAGAAGGGAAGGGACTGATGAGGCTGATTCCCCTCCCTTGGCCACCAGAAAGAAATCTGTCCTCCAGTCTGGAGCGTTTGGGGGGGTCTCTTGTTCACGTGGCCAGTCTATTTGAAGCCTGCCCACCGCATGAGTAATCACCTCGAGTAATTCCTCCGATGATTTATTATCATACAAGGAATGCTCAGAGGTGGGAAGCTCGAAGTCCGCTGACTCAAGAGATTCACGGTCCCCCTCATGAACTGAAGAGGCGCCGGAGCACGCTTCAGGATCACGGGAGATAGCGAGCGATAGGGACAGACCCGTCTCTCGCTCCTCAGCCAGATCCATACAAGAGCCCCACGGTGTAAGAGTGGGTGCTGTCTCTCAGAAGTAAGCAAGACGAGTGCGAAGCATTTTGACTGAGAAAAGATGCTCTTCCCCCAAACAAACAAAACAAAACTGGTGTGTGTCCCTCTCAGCCATAGAGCGTAAACATGGGAAAACACACTGCTTGCTTTGTTTATCAGTCATTATTTTTCTTCCCTTTTTTTTAAGAGAAGAGATAGAGAAAAGTTTCTGAGCACTGCCTAACAATTCTAACACCTAACAGAGGAAAGTAGAAAGTTCTGACAGTCAAGAAGCACAACACACACAGAATGATCTGAAGACAAAAGATCTGACGATGCAACTGTGAATCTATTTATATCCAATGATGTCACCAGCAGAGGCTATAAATTCTAGTCAATTTCATTGACGTGTTGCACACATATTCACAGCTGGTCACACCTAAAGTTGTTCCCAAAGCACTAAATCAGCGCAGCATCAAAGTGTAGCTTTTTGACAGGGAACACCACAATGTGTCATGCATTGGGGGTCTCTAGTGACATATGCTGGGATAAAAAACTATAATTACATGAAATAACAACTATGTTCAGTAGATGGCTCCAGCTCCATGCATTGGTTGATCTCTATAAGCCATCATTGTAACTTTATTTCTATGGAATATCTAGAAATACACATAGTATATTGTAATGGGGTTAAGATGGGCAGGGAGGAGGCGAGAACCGGCTTGTCAATATAAATAATAATTTAATGAAAACTATAAACAAAAAGCACAAACATAAACACACACATGATGGACATGCCCGTAATACTCTCTCTCTCTCGAACCGTCGTCACCGGCCGCCTATATCCCTCACGGGCCCCATCAGGCCGATTGGGGATGGGCGTGCGACAGCCCTGCCCCCCTCAGCTCCACACTCCTCCTGGCGTTACCTCAGGCCCTACCGCTCCATGCGGTCGGGGAGTTGCTTCCCTCCTCCCCTCGTGGACGGCGGTCTTCCCTCAACCCCTCCACGTCTCTGGGGACGGCAGGGCACTCCTCCGCCCCTGGCAGCGGCTCCCTTACTCCAGGCGGTCGGAGAATCCAGTCCCCACTCAGCCCACGGACGGCGGCCGTTCCCCGCGTCCGGGCGGTAGGGCTACCCCGTCACCCGGCAGATGGCAGCAGTGCTCCCCTGGGTGGACGGCATTGACGAGGACTCTGCGACGGGCATCCCTCCTCCTTCCAGGGATTCGGCACCAATATAAGGGGGTTAAGATGGGCAAGGAGGAGGCGAGAACCAGCTTTACAATATAAATAATAGTTTTAATGATAAACTTAACAGACAAACACACACACATGACGGACATGTCCGTAAACTATCTCTCTCTCCCGCACAATCCTCCAACTCGGAGGTTTGATTAGCCTGATAAGGGACCGGGTGTGTAGAATCACGACCTGGCTCCGCCCTGCCACATTCCTCCCTCGTTCTTTCAGGCAGTGGAGCCCCCGGCATGACGTACAACCACCCCCCTTTCCCTGGGGAGGGGCGTATCATTTTGCCCCATCTGCCAGCAGGTCATCCCAGTCTACCTGGACGAGGGAAGGGACAAGGGGAGGGAAACAGAAATAATTATATAGGGGGGATACTTCCTGTAACAGTGTAGTACCCCCAAAAAACACTGTAAAATTTAAACGAGAGGGAAAAGGCCAACGCGGATCGTCAGTGAGAGAGAGAGAGGAGAGAGAGATTTAAAAAAAAAACTTACTTGCCAGTTCTCAGATACGCCAAAGCTTGATCCTCGGCCACTCCTCCACCCTCTAACGGAGGACAGCCGCGCCTCTCCGGGCGGATCTGAGGCAGTCCTCCAACCCCTGGCTGACAGAATGCCCTGCCGCGTTCTCGGGTAACAGAATGGGTCTCCCCCGCCCCTGGCAGCGGTTCTCCCGCTCCAGGCGGTCGGCAGCGAGCCCCTCCCCGCTTGCGGTCGGCGGTCTCTGACCCCACCGTGTTTCAGCAGTGTGTAGGTGAGCCCCTTCTCCCCTCGCGGTCAGCGGCTGTCGTCCTCTTCCAGGCTTGATTAGCCTGATAAGGGACCGAGTGTGTAGAATCACGAACCGGCCCTGCCCTCCGCCCTGCCACAGATATACAGGTGAAACTTGAAAAATTAGAATATCGTGCAAAAGTTCATTAATTTCAGTAATTCAACTTAAAAGGTGAAACTAATATATTATATAGACTCATTACAAGCAAAGTAAGATATTTCAAGCCTTTATTTGATAAAATTTTGATGATTATGGCTTACAGCTTATGAAAACCCCAAATTCAGAATCTCAGAAAATTAGAATATTGTGAAAAGGTTCAGTATTTTTGGCTCAAAGTGTCACACTCTTATCAGCTAAACACCTGCAAAGGTTTCCTGAGCCTTTAAATGGTCTCTCAGTCTGGTTCAGTTGAATTCACAATCATGGGGAAGATTGCTGACCTGACAGTTGTGCAGAAAACCATCATTGACACCCTCCACAAGGAGGGAAATCCTCAAAAGGTAATTGCAAAAGAAGTTGGATGTTCTCAAAGTGCTGTATCAAAGCACATTAATAGAAAGTTAAGTGGAAGGGAAAAGTGTGGAAGAAAAAGGTGCACAAGCAGCAGGGATGACCGTAGCCTGGAGAGGATTGTCAGGAAAAGGCCATTCAAATGTGTGGGGAGCTTCACAAGGAGTGGACTGAGGCTGGAGTTACTGCATCAAGAGCCACCACACACAGACGGGTCCTGGACATGGGCTTCAAATGTCAAACGTCTTACCTGGGCTAAAGAAAAAAGAAAGGTCTGTTACTCAGTGGTCCAAAGTCCTCTTTTCTGATGAGAGCAAATTTTGCATCTCATTTGGAAACCAAGGTCCCAGAGTCTGGAGGAAGAATGGAGAGGCACACAATCCAAGATGCTTGAAGTCCAGTGTGAAGTTTCCACAGTCTGTGTTGGTTTGGGGAGCCATGTCATCGGCTGGTGTTGGTCCACTGTGCTTTATTAAGTCCAGAGTCAACGCAGCCATCTACCGGGACATTTTAGAGCACTTCATGCTTCCTTCAGCAGACAAGCTTTATGGAGATGCTGACTTCATTTTCCAGCAGGACTTGGCACCTGCCCACACTGCCAAAGTATCAAAACATGGTTCAATGACCATGGTATTACTGTGCTTGATTGGCCAGCAAACTCGCCTGACCTGAACCCCATAGAGAATCTATGGGGCATTGCTAAGAGAAAGATGAGAGACATGAGACCAAACAATGCAGAAGAGCTGAAGGCCGCTATTGAATCATCTTGGTCTTCCATAACACCTCAGCAGTGCCACAGGCTGATAGCATCCATGCCACGCCACATTGAGGCAGTAATTAATGCAAAAGGGGCCCAAACCAAGTACTGAGTACATATGCATGATTATACTTTTCAGAGGGCCAACATTTCTGTATTTAAAATCCTTTTTTTATTGATTTCATGTAATATTCTAATTTTCTGAGATTCTGAATTTGGGGTTTTCATAAGCTGTAAGCCATAATCATCAAAATTATATCAAATAAAGACTTGAAATATCTTACTTTGCTTGTAATGAGTCTATATAATATATTAGTTTCACCTTTTAAGTTGAATTACTGAAATTAATGAACTTTTGCACGATATTCTAATTTTTCGAGTTTCACCTGTATATATATATATATATATATATATATATATAAACATTTTTCGAATCCACTTGTGTTGAAGTGTCAGATTTTGCAATGATGCTCCAATATGCTGTCAAATCTGACCATGCTGCCACATTCAAATCTGAATGGGCTACATAGAAAAGACGAATTATTGTGTTACCTGTAATTTATTTGGACATCAAAATTCCACCATAAACTTTGTCACTCAGGGGTCAGACTCAGACTTCGACATGTGTGGTATGTTCGGTATATATTAATAGGTTTGTCTACACTTGTGAGGGCCAACTGTCCACATCAGTTAAAAAAAAACACAAAAAAACAACAACTCTTAAATGGGTCAGATGATCTTCAAATCTAGTGATGTGCACTTGTTTGTGTGATGGTAAAGTTTAGGGGTAGAGTTTGGAAATTGAAAATACCCTTAGCCTGATATGAAGTCAATGGAAGTCATTGAGAGATCATTAATATAAACAAATTAATCTGTGTGTATGTGTAGGTGTGTGTGTGTGTGTGTGTGTGTGTAACCGACCCTATTCGACTCGCCCCGAGCGGGATTGGAACTGACGTCTCCGGCATGGGAGACTGACATGCTAACAAGGTGGCTAAAGACTTCAGCCCCTAGTGCGCCTCTTGAGGCCAGGGTAATAACGTTTACAAACTGCACAGCTACCTACCAGCTGGCTACCGTTAAACTCACCACCCTAACACAATCCGTGTCACGGCACCACTGTTACCAGTCCTACCCAACTCGCTCCAAGCGGGATTCAAACCGGCGTCTCTGGCATGGGAGTGTTACGTATACCTTGTCTTGTCTCACTGTTGCCCTTTGTTTGTCATTTTTGTCACTTTTGTTATTCCTTAGTTTTCACTTTTGTCACCATTGTACCTCCATAGTCTTCCTGTCAGCCCTCGTGTTCACTGTTCATTGTTTTCACCTGCCCTCGTTAAGTTTCCCTTTGGTTTCTGTTTATCACCTTATCATCTTGTTTGAGTTCTGTTTGTTCATTGGCTCCCATTTTCCCTTGTCCATGTATTTTAACCCAGTTGTTTTCACTCCCCTCTGTCAATTGTTGAGTGTTGTTAGCCTGGTATGTTTTCCCTGCCCGAGTTCCCTGTGTTTAAGTTTCCTGTTTCCCCATTGTGGGTTTTTCCTTCGTGTTTATTTGTTTATTTGATCATGAATAAAGTAACTGCATTTGGATCCGCACCTCCTCGTCTGCCTTCGCTGCCTCATTCGCGTTACAGAACGATTGACCCTTACCATGGATCCAGTAGTTATTTGGACCAGCCACCAGTTGCTCAACTTAAAACAAGGAGACCGCCCAATAGTAGACCACGTTTTCAACTTTCTCCCTCTGGCGAATCTTACAAACTTCCCGGACTCAATGTTGATGGTCTTCTTCAGGGACAACTTGAATCCCTCGCTGAGGGAGCGGGCGCCATTGCTAACGCCCGGCTGGACTCTCCTCGACTACATAGAGGCGACCCTACTAGCGAGCATCCCACCCACAGTAGAGACCCCTCAGCCACCCCTGGAGCCCACGCCTGCCCCGGTCTGTGAGCCAGTGCCCACGCCTGTCACTGTGAGCGAGCCCACGCCTGTCACGGTCAGCGAGCCTGTGCCCACTCCTGCCACGGTCAGCGAGCCTGAGGTCATGCCAACCACAAAGAGCGTTCCAGCATTGTCAGCCTCATCCGCCCGGAGGAAGAGGAGAAAGGGAAGGGGCTCTGCTCTCCAGCCTCTGTCTACCGCAACTCCGTCCCCAGAACCCCCCGTGGCTCGGCTCCCAGCGTCCAGCGAACCCAAGCTCGCGCATACCACGGTCAACCAGCCAATGCCTGTTGCCTCCAACGTCAATGAGCCAGTGCCTGTAGCCTCAGATGTCCGTGAGCCAGTGCCTGTAGCCTCGACTGTCCCAGCGCCTGTAGCCTCGACCGTCCCTGAGCCAGCGCCTGTAGCCTCGACCGTCCCTGAGCCAGCGCCTGTAGCCTCGACCGTCCCTGAGCCAGCGCCAGTAGTCTCGACCGTCCCTGAGCCAGCGCCTGTAGCCTCGACCGTCCCCGAGCCAGCGCCTGTAGCCTCGACCGTCCCCGAGCCAGCGCCTGTAACCTCGACCGTCCTCGAGCCAGCGCCAGTAGCCGTGACCGTCCCAGAGCCAGCGCCAGTAGCCAGGACCGTCCAAGATCCAGCGCCAGTGGTCGTGCCCGTCCTAGAGCCAGCGTCTCCCGAGCCTTCCAGGGCTCCTCCTCCCGAGCCTTCCAGGGCTCCGCCTCTCAAGTCTCTCGAGTCTTCCAGGGCTCCTCCTCCCGAGCTTTCCAGAGCTCCGCCTCCCGAGTTTCCCGAGCTTTCCAGAGCTCCGCCTTCCGAGTTTCCCGAGCTTTCCAGAGCTCCGCCTTCCGATCTTTCCAGAGCTCCGCCTTCCAGGCTTTCCAGAGCTCCGCCTTCTGGGATTTCCAGAGCCCCGCCTTCCGAGCTTCTTGAGCTTTCCAGAGCTCCGCCTCCCAAGCTTTCCAGAGCTCCACCTCTCAAGCCTCTCGAGCCTTCTAGGGCTCCGCCTCTCAAGTCTCTCGAGCCTGCCGGGACTCCGCCCCTCGGGCCTCTCGAGCCTTCCAGGGCTCCGCCCCTTAAGCCTCTCGGGCCTTCCAGGGCTCCGCCCCTCAAGCCTCTCGAGCCTTCCAGGGCTCCGCCTCTCAAGTCTCTCGAGTCTTCCAGGGCTCCTCATCCCGAGCTTTCCAGAGCTCCGCCTCCCGAGTTTCCCGAGCTTTCCAGAGCTCCGCCTTCCGAGTTTCCCGAGCTTTCCAGAGCTCCGCCTTCCGAGTTTCCCGAGCTTTCCAGAGCTCCGCCTTCCGAGCTTTCCAGGGCTCCGCCTTCCGAGCTTTCCAGAGCTCCGCCTTCCGGGCTTTCCAGAGCCCCGCCTTCTGAGCTTCTTGAGCTTTCCAGAGCTCCGCCTCCCGAGCTTTCCAGAGCTCCGCCCTCCGAGCTTCCCAGAGCTCCACCTCTCAAGCCTCTCGAGCCTTCTAGGGCTCCGCCTCTCAAGTCTCTTGAGCCTGCCGGGGCTCCGCCCCTCGGGCCTCTCGAGCCTTCCAGGGCTCCGCCCCTTAAGCCTCTCGGGCCTTCCAGGGCTCCGCCCCTCAAGCCTCTCGAGCCTTCCAGGGCTCCGCCTCTCAAGCCTCTCGAGCCTCCCAGGGCTCCACCCCTCAAGTCTCTCGAGCCGTCCAGAGCTCCGCCCTCCGAGGTTCCAAGAGCTCCACCTCTCAAGCCTCTCGAGCCTTCTAGGGCTCCGCCTCTCAAGTCTCTCGAGCCGTCCAGGGCTCCGCCTCCCGAGCCTCCTACGGTTCAGCCTCCCGCGGCTCTGCCTCCCAAGCCTCCCTCGGCCCCGCCTCCGGCTCCTTCCCCGGCTCCGCCTCCTGAGCCATCCTCGGCGTTGCCCCCCGAGCACTCCTTGGCTCCGCCTCACACGTCCTCTATGGCTCCACCTCCTGGGCCTCCCTCGGCTCCGCCTCCTAAGCCCCCCACGGTCCTGCCTACGCCTCCTTCGGCGCCGCCTCCCAAGTCTTCTACGGCTCCGCCTCCGAAGTCCTCCTTGGCTCCGCCATCTCACGGCTCCGCCGGCCCCTATCCTGCGGCCACCACCCAGGTCCCCCAAGCCTACCCACATCCCGTGGTCAACTCCCAGGCCTGCTGAACTTGTCCCTGCCCTGTGGCCAGCTCCCAGGCCTCCTGAACCTATCCTTGCCCTATGGCCAGCTCCCAGGCCACCTGAGCCTGTCCTTGCCCTGAGGTTAGCTCTGAGACCTCCTGCACCTGCCCTTGCCCTGCGGCCAGGTCCCAAGCCTCCTGAACCTATCCTCGCCCTGTGGCCAGCTCCCAGACCTCCTGAACCAGTCCTTGCCCCATGGCCATCTCCTAGGCCACCAAAACCGGCCTCTGTCCTGTGGCCACGTCCCAGGTCCCCTGAACCAGCCCTTGGCCCACGGCCATCTCCCAGGCCACCAAAACCGGCTTCTGTCCTGTGGCCTCCTCCTAGGCCCCCTGAGCCGGCCCTTGCCTTATGGCCAGCCCCCGGGCCATCTAAACCTGTCCCTGCCCGGTCGATGCCTCCCTGGCCCGCCAAACCTGTCCCTTTGTGCCCCCAGGGACTGCCTAATTGGCCCTGTGGATTGTCTCATTTCCCTTTGTGCCCTCGTGGACCGTCTCATTGCCCCTCGTTGCCCCCCTGGACTGCCTGTCTGCCCCTCGTTGCCCCCTTGGACTTCCTGCCTGCCCTCTGTGCCCCTTGGACTGCCTTCTTGTTCTTGTACCCCCCCTGGTCTGCCTGTCTGCCCCTGGTGCCCTCATTTTGTTTTTTTGTGGGGTTTTTTTGTCTTTGGTTTTTGTTTTAGGATTGTCTGGGATCCGATCCTTTGAGGGGGGCTCTGTTACGTATACCTTGTCTTGTCTCACTGTTGCCCTTTGTTTGTCATTTGTCACTTTTGTTATTCCTTAGTTTTCACTTTTGTCACCCTTGTACCTCCATAGTCTTCCTGTCAGCCCTCGTGTTCACTGTTCATTGTTTTCACCTGCCCTCGTTAAGTTTCCCTTTGGTTTCTGTTTATCACCTTATCATCTTGTTTGAGTTCTGTTTGTTCATTGGCTCCCGTTTTCCCTTGTCCATGTATTTTAACCCAGTTGTTTTAACTCCCCTCTGTCAATCGTTGAGTGTTGTTAGCCTGGTATGTTTTCCCTGCCCGAGTTCTCTGTGTTTAAGTTTCCTGTTTCCCCATTGTGGGTTTTTCCTTTGTGTTTATTTGTTTATTTGATCATTGAATAAAGTAACTGCATTTGGATCCGTACCTCCTCGTCTGTTTACACAGTGCACAGCTACCTACCAGCTGGCTACTATTACATGTGCATGTGTATTTATGTGTGGTTGTTTTCTGCATTGTGTCTGATGTATTGATTTTTATTTGACAAATAAAAAAAAAACCTCTGTATTTTAGCATTTCCCAATCATTTTCTATGGTGGGTCAATTTTGACCCGAACACCACAAGTGTTGCTTTTTTTTACGACCACCTAGACTTATCAAATCAAGTCCATATTTTTTGTGGTGTGTTTAGATAGCTTTTTTTTCTTCTTCATGTATCCAGTGACGTTGACGACAATGTAATACCACTCCTTCCTATCCTTTGCCAGTTGCAGAAGCTTGATCTTATCCACACCTGTCCAGTTTGCAATTGTTATAAAGGTTAGTGTTGGGCAGATAAAGAAGAAAGCAGGATCTGGTTTCCACAGTTCACGCAAGTCAGTTTTATTAACAGCAATCGCTTTTCAGCTTCACTCAAATAAAAAGTCTGCTTTTCAGCTTCACACAACAAAACTCTCTCTCTTGGGGATCAGACAAGAAGACTCTGGTCTATCTCTCCCTGTCTCTGTGAACATAGAAATTTCAATTAGTCACAATTTATCTCAGGTGGATGTCCTTACCACTTTCTCTCTCCCCAAACGTGCGCTCGACAATGCCCTCACTTCCACATACAGCAACCGGGTATGCCGCTAAATGGTCCTCTGCCAACTGTACTACTTCATCCAGCGATGCCCGGCGGTGGCACTAGGCGTCACGGAGCTGTGAGCGACGGCAAACGGCCGGCCAACTTTGCTCAGCATCAGGGACTGGAACCGCTGGCGGTACTCCTCTGGACTATGGCTGACCCACTGCAGGATGGCTTTCTTCAGCTTGGGGGACCTCTGGAAGTTGTCGACCAGGAGCTGTTGGGCCGCAAGTTGGGTCTCCCTGGTCAGCAGCGTTGGACTGCCCATCGCGCCCGCGGCCATTCCAGAGCTTAGGCTGTGAACTCAAAGAGCTCCAGAAAGGCCTCCAGATAAAAGGCCTTGCAACCGTCTTTGCAAGCAACACATGGGGGTTTGCTGCTGCCATTTAAAAGTAAATACTCTAGACCTTCTTTCCTTACACAATGGCCCAAGAACTCATTGTTGTTTCCAGATCTTCCTGAGCAGCATCCTTTGTCTGCCTGCTCTATTTAAATATGTCTCATTTGTAGTATGACATGTCCAAGGACAAGTCCTCTTGCCTGTAATTGTCCATTTCTTTTGATATCAACCAATTCTCACAGCCATATTTCAGAATTGGTATTACATAGCAGTCTAGTATCCTGATCCTTGTTTCCATGGTGATTTTTAAATTACAAAGAAGGCTGCTCATTGTAGAGAAAGTTTCTTTAGCCAATGCAATTCTCCTCTCAATCTCTCTGTTGCACATCCCATCTGATGTTATCCATCTTCTCAAATAGTTAAAGCCTTTCAGTTGATTCAGACCTTCTCCAAGAATTGTAATATTGCAGATCGGAGTTTCCTCTTGCTTTGTAACCACAAGGCATGCCGTTTTCTTGCAGTTGATTAAGAGCCTTTTCTTCTTACTCTCAGATGCAACGTTATTCACTATTTGTTGGAGGTCTGATTCAGATCTAGCTATCAGGACTATGCCATCTGCATATATTTGATTGTTTTCTTTATACAACATATCACTATTTCTGGAACTTCGTCTAGCTTTCTCAGTATCCACTCACCAGATACATTGACTAGATCCGGTGAGAAAACATCCTTGACACGCATATTTCTTGATTTCTACAAACTCCTCAATGTCATTACCAACACTAATGGCTGCTCTTTGGTTCCAGTAGAGATTTCGTATAATTCTTAGGTCTTTTGCATCAATGTTTATTTATTTTAATATATTCAGCAATTCCCCATGCTTCACAGTATAAAAAGCCTTAGTGTAGTCTATATAACACATATACAGATCCTGTTTCATTTCTATTGATCTTTCCGATAACATTCTCAACATTAAAATTGCATTTCTAGTTCCACTGTCCTCCACAAAGCCAAACTGCAACTTTGATATTTCTGGTCTGATTTTATTTCTGTTTCTGTACATCAGTACCTTCAAAAGGATTGCTTAGTGGAGGAAAATTCACCAAGTCTTCTACCACTCAGATAAGGGATACCATTTTTATTAAAGAAACTAAATTAAAATGTGTCAAAACAACTCAGACACAACAAAAGGGTTACTCAATATATCCTCAATAGTAAATTGATAGAAATGAAAAAGGAAAAAACAGTTTTTGATGATTTGTCTGATATTTAAGAACCTGAAAATACCTTGTGGTTGAAATAAAAAAATATAGAAATATTAATATTTTTCTCACTCACACCTATCGTATTGAAGATATGGATTTAATCACTGGAGTCATGTGGATTACTTGTATTCTGCCTTTATATGATTTTGGAGCTGGAAAGATCTGGCCACCATTCACATGCTTTGTGAGGACCTACAGAGCAGGCATATTCTTCTAAAAATCTTTGTGTTCAGCAGAAGAAAAAAAAGTCATCTGGGATGGCATGAGGGTGAATATATGATGAGAGAATATTGTGGCAGCGGGGGTGTGGTCAAGTGCTCAAGCGGTAAGGGCACTTACACCTGAGCCAAATTAGGTCTAACACCTGTCTCTAATTTCATTATTGCTATTTGAAGGTCCCTCCTCCCAAGTTTTGTGGATGATGTTGAGCCACGCCGCCCTCCCCCTCAGGTGGAAGAGTCTGCCGAAACAGATGCGGGCGTGGTATCTGGGCTGGCCTGCTGGGGCTGTGGGGATTCGGGGCACTTCCGGGATCAATGTCCCGTGATGGAGCTGGGGACTGTGGTATGGGTCCCCGACACGCTGCAGTCTGCCCCCGACTGAGCCGGAGCATACCGGATACCGTTAAGGGCCAAGGGGGGTACTCACCAAGCGTTGGTGGACACGGGTTGCAATCAAACCACTATCCACCAACGCTTGGTTCAACCCAAGGCGTTGGGCACAGCTAAAATGGTGAGTGTGAGGTGTGTGCATGGGGACATTCACAAATACCCTGTAGTGACCTGGGTGATTAAATTTAAGGGAAAGAAGCATAGAGTGGAGTCTGCTGTTAGTTCCCGCCTCACCCATCTGCTGATTTTGTGGACTAATTGGCCTGGATTTAGAAATGTACTGAAGGGAATGTGTGTGGATGGGTCCTGCGTAAAAGCGATGAGATGTGATTTGTGCGATGCTTTGGCAGGGGATGCGGAGCCAGGGCCGTCTTAATCGGCTCCACAACATGATGACGTGAGGGGGAGAGGCGGCGGCCCGTCCCATCCTCAGGGGATTTCCCTCTGGAGCAGTCGTGAGACAAAACCCTTAAGCACGTCTTTGACCAAGTAAGAGTGATTGATAGTCAACAGCTCTGCCCGAATGTCACACTCTCATATCCCTTTTTTAAGATTATAAACGAGCGGTTGTACAGAGTGACGCAGGACACTCAAACAAAGGAAGATATAACCCAGCTCTTAATACCACAGAGCCGCCAATAAAGGGTTTACCAGGTGGCTCACTACAATCCGATGGTGGGTCACCTAGGGGAAAGAAAGACACTGAACCGCTTAATAGCCTGTTTTTATTGGCCGGGCATTGCCGGCAATGTCCGCAGGTGGTGTGCAGCTTGCCGTGAATGTCAGCTTGTATATCCGGCCATTGCGCCCCCTCTCACTGATCGTGGTCCCATTGGAGAGAATCGGAATGGACCTCATCGGGCCATTAGAGCGGACATCTTAGCACGTAGTGTTGCGGAGGCACTCTTCAAAATAATCTCCTGGGTGGGGATTCCGAAAGAAATCCTTACCAACCAGGGCACAACCTTATGTCACGTACAATGATGCCGAAACCCGGGATCCATGTACGCCCCATGGAGCCCTCCCAGTTGGCCGAGATCCTCCAGTCCCTTGCCGGGGTGCATCAGACACACCAACAATCCCTGATTGAGCTGTGCCAAGACCAGGACCGATGGTTCTTTGAAATCCTGCGGGCTCAAGCAGAGGACCGGCATGCGATCCGGAGCCTCCTTAGTCAGGAGAGACCCCCCCCCATGCTTCTGAAATTAGAGACAGGTGTTAGACATAATTTGGCTCAGGTGCAAGTGCCCTTACCACTTCCCTCTCTCCGGACAGGCACTTGACCACACCCCCGCTGCCAAAAAAAAAATAAATAATAATATATATATATCACCTTTAAACATGATACCATAATGTTAATAGTAATTTGTATCACCCAGATTGTAACTGCTAGGTGAAATCTGTCAGTATCTTTCCATATATAATGGCTGTTTTGCAGCTGGTTAATTGTTATATGTGTTACTGACCGGGCATGTAGAGACATAAAATACACAGCACAGAACAGCTGTCCTAGGTCCAAGCCCACTATTTATTATACTGTGAAATATTCTTGCAGATTGACCTATGAGTGTCTTTCTACTAGTCAGAATATGAAATCTGTCTGTAATGTTAAGAAGCGTGCTGAATGAGAATGCCCTGCCCCTCCCTGCCACATTCACACAACAAACAGGCCACGTCAAGAAACCTAAGAGAAACCTGGAGTTGTTTATTTAAAAAAATATGTGCAATAGGAAAATCCAAATGTCCATCACACACACATTCTTCTATGTTATCTTTGTGGTATACACAGTGTACCAGAGCATGTGTCGAATGGTTAGTCAGTTGCTATGGCAACAGAAACCGAGACAGCTACTGCGTGATTTTGCTGATATACTTCCCAGTCTCATAGGGTTGTCTGGAGCCAGGTCTGCTTTTGAAACCGTTAAAGCACTCACGTTATATTCAAACAAGTGGACGAAAGTTAGTCTCAGGTACATTCCATATCAAGATATCATTCATCATTTAAAAACATCTAAAGAGCTTCTTCTGGAAATGTTCTTGTCAATTATGTATTTTAAGTACTTTATTTTGACCTACTCCTTAAAGTTGATTAAAGCCTCAGAATTCAAAAATGTTAAGATGCACTTTAGAGCCCTCTAACTGTTCCTCTTATTAACTTACTAAAAGCAGATGACTTTAAGTGATAATTCACACAAAATGGAAAATTCTGTCATAATTTACTCACCCCATGTTGTTCCAAACCAACATAACTTTATTTCTGGTATGGAACATTAAAGGAGATGCAAGGCAGAATGTTTGCCTCACTTTCATTGCAATTTGTGCACTGTTTTCTCATAGATAAGATTCAATCCTTTTTATTGCATTTTATTGGATGGTGTAGTGTGTCTGTGGGACTCTAGATAAACACAATAAACATGCAGTGATGTCCCAATACTGTTAGTTTTTATTTAGGGGTGCAAACCGGCCACTATTTGCACCAGGGTGCCAACAGCATCTACCATTACTTGTACCAGGGTTGAGGTGCAAATAGCAACTGACATTTTTATTTTGGGTGAAACTCCCCTTCAAACTTCAATCATGATTTGTCACAGTATAACTATAAAATATAATCCACTTATATCAAAATCAGGAGATGGAATTGTGATAAACAACTTATTGCAAAATTACTTAAATATCTATTGTTTCCAAGCCACACAAACAAAGTCTGTTGTCTGGTCAAATGCTTTATGTATGTCTTCCCTCAAAGCATTATGCAGTGAAATACACCTCCACAGTCATTTGACTAATTACTGTGGTAGTGCTGCTACATTTGTTTAACTAGAAAGGCCAATGTGGAGGTGTGCTAAGTCTTTGAATGTATAGAAGTCAGTTTGATTAGGGTCAAAAGGGGAAATTTATGATAGGAGAGTGACTCAAATCAACTGATTTAAAAACAAAAATTGAAACCACTTAAAAATAAATAAATAAAGTCTCAACTTCAGTAGTCTCAAAGGCTTTAAAACATATTTTTGAAGCTTACAGAATCTTGAAGAAGCCACTTGTGTATTGTGTAGCACTCTGCATGGGTTTCATCGCCCACCCACACGCTTTTTCTTCATGATTGCTGTCTCACACAGACAGTTTCAAGCAGTTAGTCTTAACCCTGCTGCTCATCTGTCCTCCCACCCCACTGGTCAGTTCACTCTATAACCTATATCACACAAACTTCTGCCTAATGCAACCTGAACACACACTGTGGTGAGATGTTGGTGTGGGGTGAAAGTTTCCTCTTCCTTGCGGTTTACACACACCCAACACTCCTTTATTATAAATGATGTTTAGTAAAAATCTTTATCTGATGATAAAATTGGCTATGTTATTATATGATAAATGGGTCATATTCAGCAAATTATATTGCAGTTTAAAGTCATAAGAGGTGGCATAGTGAAATTATGTGAAACAGTGTTCTCAATGCTGAATTTTCCAGTGTCATTGCCTCTCATCCATGCATGAGTGCAATGTGAGTGTGAAGGGGTAATTTTGATGATAAGGTTGCTTATAAACACAGATAGACTGTAAAAAATGTATCTAGTGTTTCGATATGGAGAGTGTGCTTGATATAGTGTGTGCATTAAAATGTTTTGGTGATTTAGGGCTGCCATCTTTTACATGGAGGCATGGCAGAACTTTATAATGGAACGAAATTATGTGTGGAGGAACAGGATAATAAGCATTCTTTTGGTTCCCTATTTTCTCTCTCTCTCTCTCTCTCTCTCTCTCTCTCTCAATATTCAATTCAATTCTCTCTCTCTCTCTCTCTCTCTCTCTCTCTCTCTGCCTTTCTCGTTCTTTTTTCTCCCTTGCTGTATGTAGCACGGGTGACATTGCAGATTATGGCCCCACCGTCGTGTCACCATGGATTAGAGCAGCTACAGTCTACAATGAAAATATCTGGGAGGAGGTACATATGCACAGAAAAAAGGGAAAAGCAGCTACGTATATTGGAAATACTAAACCAGTACACTTGAGATCAACTTAATACATTTATGTTTTGAGAATATAATTAAATGATGTAAAGTCCAAGTGATATTCAACACATTCATCAAAAATGTATATTATCACATTGCTATGAAATTATCAAATGGATTCAGACTTCTAAAGGATTTTGTTCACTCAACATGATTTTTAATGCTTGCTCAATTAACATATTAACGTGAGCTAATACAACACAATTCTTTAGCATATGGTCTTAATTTCAATGTGTACAATCCCTTTATGTTCATTCAATCAAATTGTGTTGGGACTATAATACAAATAATTGTGGTATCAATGCATTGCTCAAACCGGGCAGGGGATTTCCAGTTTCCAGCATGCTTTGCATGGAACTGGATTGGGAGAGAAAAAAAATTAATTCCTGTAAGTGTAAATTTAATGTAGTTCTATGCAAAAAGAAATGTAAGAGACTTGTTAGCATTTAATGTTCTGTTACATTGGGATTTAGAGGAGTTTCTGTCAATTTTCTTATTTATTTATTTTTTAGGTTACCATTGTGTAGAAGAGTGGAGCTGATGGTTTGGTCAATATTGTTTACATTACGATGAAGAATCAGTGTGTATTGCTTTTCTCATGAAAAAAATAATGAGAGATCATCAGCATAATGACTCTGTATCTGTAAACTATCAGCAGCACCATACTAGCTATACAGAACAAAAATAAATATTTAATATGCTAATGTGTGGTGTTACCAAGCAACAAGCTACAAAGATTTTATTTTATATTATTATAAGATTATATAAAATTATATATTTTAACAGATCAATTTAAGTTAGGTTAACTCAATTCATTTAGGTTTCCCCTACATAATGTATTTGAGTAAAGCCTACATTTTAATTTCATATCAAAGAAACAAATTTTCATTGTGAGGAACAAATGTCGACAATTGAATTTAGTTAAACCAACTGTGAGATCTGTAATCAATATATTGATAAATGTTTTCTTATTTCTTTGCTCTCATTCCAAGCACTGACCTTTTCATAAAAATTTCTGTGTGTGTTTGCCTGAGATAAGTGAGGTGTGGAAAAGAGCACTGATGTGTGACAAATCGCCGACCTTTGAGTGTGTGTGTGTACGTGCAAACTGATGTTTCATGACTTGTGTGGTCACACCCCTGTGACACATTTAGAGAGTATAAAAGTACAAGTACAGCTGTTGTTTTGCAGATCTCTCTTCTTGTATAGCATCTGGTGCTTGCTTGAGCTCTAATAAAAGCCACTCTTTGGAGTCCTTCATCCTCAGTGTCCTGTGTCTCTTTCTGGCTTAAGAGAGAAACATCACTCTGCTCCAAAATTCTTGGTGTAGTTAGCAGGGTAGAAGCTGGTGAACTAGGAATCTGGGAAGAATTCAACCTGAAAGACTATGAAGGTTCCGGAAGCCACAAAGACCCTGGGCTGCTAAGGAACTGGAGTAGCTGAATGGTCTACAACGTCTATGGCGCATGTAGTGTGTGAGTTGCTGACAGTTTTACCTAGTTTCATCTCTTTCTCTATCAAAATTAGCAAAAGGGGACAGAGAAGCTGGATGCATCAGGTCCGGGGATGGAGGGATCCAATCTCTCCTTAGAGGAGATACAAACATTATGTGTAGATCAGGTACAAAAAGCCATGAGTAATAAATTGAGTAAAAGGTGTTAGTTGATATAAGGCCTTAAAATGTAAGTGAAAGGTGGACAGCTACAGAAATTAAACAAGCATACAAGAAAAGGCCACAAGAGGTTTTTAATAAGAAAACTCATTTGCAGTGATATTTAGTGTTTCTGAGTAAGGTTTGAATGCATGCAGAGGAACAAATGAAGGAAATTGACATTAGGGCTACTGAAATTATGCAGATTAAATCGACAGCTTTGTGAGCTGAATTGGAAAAGGTAAAACAAATAAAGTCACTGAGTTCGAACAGAAGCAGAAACAAGGGAATGACCAAAATGAAAAGTGGAAAATGGAAGAGAAAACTCAGTTAAACCAACCACACAAGCCTTTATATCCCATGCCCGAGCTAAAACAAATGATGTGCATAGGTTATAATGATAACGATAATAATGATGTTGATATCTGTACAGACCTGATACAGACACAGATACGGAGGGTGACGGGCCAATTGGCCCCATACATGAGATTATGTGGGGGGGAGGTGGTCCTGGGACTAGTGCAGATCAGGCCCCTAAAGTCAAGTGAAAGGTGAGGAAAGCTGGGGAGGGTCAAGAAGAACAGACATTGCATTACATGCACACAGCTCTGGAGCACCGAATGGTCTGCACCCTAACTAAAGAGAGGAATCCTGTTGGAAAGCCTATAGAAGCTCAAGAGAAGATTCTCAACTATAGAGATGTGTATAATTACCCATACAGGGATGCTAACAGCATAGCCATGACATCAATAGGGGTAGTAAGGCTCAGAAACATAAATTAAAAGTGGCTATGTACGATTTCTTAGCAGAACACTCCACCTCTGATAATGAGAGGGATTGATGGATGGCTCTGAGTCTGTATTTTAGAGGTTTGGCTATCAGGCATGCTCTCCACTGTAAAAGCCTCTCTAATGCAATCTAAGCTGTCTCTAGGAGACCCGCCTAGTAGTGTGGAGACCATAAGCCCTTGTGAAATTGTCGCATCCCAATTAATGGACAGCACCCAACTGAGAGCCCTCCAACCACTCTCTGATGGACAGAGAGATGTTATGTGAGTTGCTGGGAAAACTAGTGCTGGCAGGTGATTATATGTGGAGTCAACACCCATTGAAGCTGTGCTCGACGGGGAATCCAGGCGAGTTAGTGACCAGGGTGAAAGATCACCCTATTTGAGCAAAATCAAAAACCGACTGTGGTCACCTGAACATGCCACCTGTTACATTCACAGGCACACACCCGCCCTGCACGCGGCAATGTCCAATTGGGAAACAGGCAGAAGATCAGATTATCAAGGTGGTTGAGGACCTTACTAAACAAGGTATTCTAAAAGAAACTGCCTCTCCCTGAAATTCCCCTGTCTGGACAATCAGAAAACCAGGCGGTTGCTGGTGCCTCACAGTGGATTACAGAGAGCTAAATAAATGTGTAGATAAAATGATCTCATTAGTCACTGTCCCCAGTACTATATTTTCAGCAGTCCCATGGCATGCAAAAATATTTTCAGTAATTGATATGTCTAACGGATTTTGGTCCATCTCGCTCCATCCTGATATTCAAAAATGTTTTGCCTTCACTGTCAGAGGTAATCAATATCAAGGACTAGGCTCCCACAGGGTTTCCATAATAGCCCTACTGTCTATCATACATGTTTTACATATGTCTGCTGTACGCACGCAGGAATGGGGAGCCAGGACAAAACCAATTGCTTACTGCAATCAGACACTAGGCTCAGTGGCATTGAGGTGGGGGCCTTGCTTAAGAGCAATTCAAGTTACTTGCTTAGCAGTAGAGTTAACTACACCCTTTCTGCTAGATTCAGGGTTTTTTTTCTTTCTTTTTTCCCAATTTTGTCATGCCCAATTCCCAATGTGCTTTTAAGTCCTCATGGTTGTGTAGTGATTCGCCTCAATCTGGGTGGCGCAGGACAAATCCCAGCTGCCTCCTCATCTGAGACTGTCAACCCGCGCATCTTGTTACATGGCTTGTTGAGCACATTGCTACAGAGACATAGCGCGTGTGGAGGCTTCACACCATCCACCGCGGCATCTACGCTCATCTCACCACATGCCCCACCGAGAACGAACCACATTATAACAACCACGAGGAGGTTACCCCATGTGACTCTACCCTCCCTAACAACCAGGCCAATTTGGTTGCTTAGGAGACCTGGCTGGAGTCACACAGCATGCCCTGGGATTCAAACTCACAAACTCCAGGAGTGGTAACAGCGTCTTTACCACTGAGCGTAGTGTGTTTGTGCATGCAACAGACGTCTCATGACTTGTGTTATCACACACCAGTGACCCATATAGTGGGTATA
Source organism: Xyrauchen texanus (assembly GCF_025860055.1). Taxonomy (NCBI): domain Eukaryota; kingdom Metazoa; phylum Chordata; class Actinopteri; order Cypriniformes; family Catostomidae; genus Xyrauchen; species Xyrauchen texanus. The sequence goes on along the minus strand of NC_068294.1, from coordinate 24,618,286 downwards.
AAAGTACAAGTACAGCTGTTGATTTGCAGATCTCTCTTCTTATAAATCAAGACGAGAGATCTGTGCTTGCTTATCTAGTGCTTGCTTGAGCTCTAATAAAAGCCTCTTTGGAACCCTTCATCCTCAGTGTCCTGTGTCACTTTCTGGCTTAAGAGAGAAACATAACACAACTATTGTTTTTTCATTGTTCTCAACTATATTTCACATCTATGTTTTTGTTATGTCCACTCTGTTGATATGTACAAAAGTTACATTATTAATAATTTACAGTCACAATTTTTTAGTGTTTGATGCACATTTTACAGTGGATTATACAATATAATGTGTGAGAAATATCATGTGTAATATTGTCCAAAAATACAAAAACAGAAAGTCAGACACACTAATATGTTAAATAGCTATAGGCCATACCATTTGAACTTCTCTCAGTGTGTAAAAATCATATCCATGTTGTGCAAAATGACCATTTGTCCTGCAGCCAATATATTTCTCAATGCATGATCTTCTGTTCTATATATGGAATATATTTAAGAAGGCTGATCCATGAGGAGAAATAGGAATGAAGCAGAGGTAAAGAGATAGTAAAAAATAATGCAAGGCATTGAAGCGTGAAAGAATGTTGTATTGTGTCTTTTTCCTCCTCCTCCTCATAAAATTTAAACATAAAATAAAAAGTCTGTATACTCTGTCTAAAACTATTTTACACAACATAACATAAAACTTTTTAAACTGTATACCATATATACATAATTAAAGTAATTAAAAGACTACAATGAGTATTATTAATTGTACAAACATATTTCTGTAAAAATTTTTAGAAGAAGTATTCTTCTAAATATGCTTCCATTCCCAAGTGACTCTGAATGATTTCAAGTGGTTAAAAGCCTCCTCCTTCTTGGTTTGTGGTTCTCCTCACCTTTCAGTGCATAAATGCATAGTCATGTTTTCATCATTAAATATTTAATTTTCCATTTATCACTCCAGTGAGCTCAATTTGTTATATTTGCAATTTATGTCGAAAGCCTGGGATCTAGTTATAGCAACTAATGCAGTATGGAGCATGGGCAGATGAGATAAGTGATGATGATTAAGGTGTTGCATGTGGTCAGTGCTGTAGTGATGCAGGAAATTGAATGTTTGGTGATAGAGCATTTGCTAAAAAAAAAATGACGTTTTCACGTCATTTGGTTTGTGGAGGTAAAAGGGCCTGTCCGTGGTCCTGAACTTCAGTAGATGGGTGATAAACCATCAAGCCAAGGAATGTGTGCCATTTTTATTCGCATCCAGATACAGAGAATGTACGAGTTTGTGTGTGCAGTGCAGGAATGAACTCAAAGCAGGGCAGCGCAACGAGAGAGAGAGAGAGAGAGAGAGAGAGAGAGAGAGAGAGAGAGAGAGAGAGAGAGAGAGAGAGAGAGAGAGAGAGAGAGAGAGAGAGACGGGACTGAGGCAAAGAGTCCACGATAGAGGAACCACCTGCAGAAAGCAGCCGCACTCATTCTTCAGGAACGCCTTCAATATGTTACGGATTTGAGAGAACACTGTATAAGCGAGAAATAGTTCCTTTATACAGTGGATGAAGAAACACTGCCGTGGAGATGCAACAGTTGAAGAATTTATCGATTTGTCTTATTTCCCTTGTATGTGAGTTGACGATTGGAGGGTCTCCGAGTGTTCAAATTGGTATGTTTAATATGGGTGTATCTTAAATTGTGAATGTTCAGTTAAGTTGAGAAATATGTAACATCCCATGTGTTCGAAACATTAAATTCTCGAGTCTCGAGCCATGTAAGGAAAGTACAGAAATTCATCATTTATCGTGTACTTTGATTTAAATATAATAAGGAATTATTTATATTCAATCATCTTATTGTGTGTGCCGTGCAGGGGGTTTGTTTCCGAGGGGAGCTGATCAGGAGTACAGTGCGTTTCGGATAGGAATGGTTCAGTTCGGAACGGCTGAATTTAGACTGACGCCTCACATCGACAATCTGGAAGTAGCGAACAGTTTCGCTGTAACTAACTGCTGTAAGTTAACTCTTATTTTTTATTTTTATTTAGTCATTTGTTATGTATTTATTTCATTTGTATATATAATCAATATATTTATAAATTCATTTATATTATTGTATTTCGTATATAGGCCTATACATAAACAAATCATTGTTATGGTATAGTTTATCCAGGTTTGAATATTTTATGTGCCTTGAAAAAAAGCTTTTCTGCTAAACTTTTAGTGTGGCTATTTGTTGGGATTGGTGTAAGTAGGAGGATGTGAAGTTGGTTTCCACAGTAACAGAGATGAGAAAGAGCTCTCATTATCAGAAGCTGCTTAATGTCACAGAATAGGCTACAAGAGCATCCATTCATCTGAATAAACAACCTTCTTAACACATTCTGGAGACTTTAAGTAGTTCCAAATGCAGATATTTAGAAAATATTTCTTGAGGTCATTTAATGTCCCATCCTGTGAAACAATGGAACAATATTTGTTTTTGTATGATGAACGTTGTAGTCTATCAGCTTCAGGATTCTAAATAACATCATGGCTTATTTGATCCTTTTAATGTGGGTAGTCTGTAGATCTTGAAGCTAAATCTAAAAAGTAAGGGGAAAAGGCACAAAAACCTCTCTTAATTTTCTTGACCATCACAGCATTATATCTAATCAACACATTTTCTAATCAACACATGATCATGCATAAATGAAGCCTTCATAATGTGGATCACTTATATTCAAGGATTTCATTTAGTATTCAGCAAGCTGTTGCTAAGCAATATCTCAACCTCCCTTCAAGTGGTTCATTATTGTTCTGTACTTTTTTTTCCCATTTGATCAAAAAACAAAATCGTTTTTAAATTAAATGCTGAACTTCAGCATTAAAAGACCATTCTAAACAATAATGATCATAAATGTGTTAGTTACTTATCCATTACAGATTATTTTTAGAATTATTCTTTAATATTGTAGTGCTTAATGTATTAGCCTGCTTACATGGTGCCTCTTTGAGAGGAATGTGCCCAATGGGCTTTGTCTCAAAATCTAGATGTAAGTATTGTTTTTATAATTAGGTCAGTCTTGCTATGCAATTTTTAACGTGTTCCCATATAGTTCAGTTAAATTGAGTTTTTGGAGTAAAACAAAAAGTGTCTCATTATCTAATTTTATTCCTCAAGATGATTGTTTTGTGTTATTAGTGGTCTTTCAGGCATCGTTACTTTTATGGTCTCTCATACATATAAAAGCCCCTAGATGGCACTATGCATTTACAGGCACAATAGTTTATTGTTTTCATCTTTCACATTCAGTGTAGTGTGTCCCTTTAAAGCAGCTGGGGGAATGTGTGCACCAGTTATATAAAGTCTGGACCAATCACAGAGTATGGCATTTGGACACACTTTCTATGGATTTTGAAGATCATTTGTAACAAGCACAGCTGATGTTATACTCAACAATGCAACATAGATCAGACGAATGGTTTTGATCTCTGATATATGGAATACTTTAGAGGTCTTGTTGGTCTTAAAGGAATATTCAGGGTTCAATACAAAAGTTAAGCTCAACCGACAGCATTTGTGGCATAATATGTATTACCACAAAAATCCATAATCGTTAAAATACGCAATATTTCAAAAGCAATATGTATAGCCACAATACATAACCAAAATGCTTGATAACTAGAGCTGTCAGAATTAATGCGTTTACGCATTCGATTAATTAAAAAGTTAATTATTTTTTCTTACTCGCAATCAACACCTTTACCGTGACTACAGCATAAACTAGCATAAACACTGCTTTGAAGGGTGGAACATTTGTAATGTGTCTGCCCGAAGTCATTACACTGATGCACCCTTCACAACACACACACACACACACACACACACACACACACACACACACACACACACACACACACACACACACACACACACACACACACACACACACACACGTTGGTCTACCTATCATTATGAGGACTTTCCATAGACACAATTATTTTTATACTGTGCAAACTATAGATTCTATACCCTAACCCTAACCATACCCCAAAACCTAACTTTCTGCATTTTTACATTTTCAATAAAACATTGTTTAATATGTTTTTTGAGCTATTTAAATTATGGGGACACTAGAAATGTCCTCATAAACCACATTTATAGCATAATACCCTTGTAATTACCTGTTTGTAACCTAAACAATTGCCCTCGTAAACCACATATACATGCCCACACACACACACAAAACAGTGCTTCCATGTCAGTGATAAAACGATGGAGAAATTACGTCTTTACATTATCTGATGTGCAAAACAAGCCCAAAAGGGACTTTTGATATTTTTGATACGTGTGATATTTGTGATCAAGTATTTTTCAGCCTATGTAATGCACATTTTAATTACCACAGAAGCATGTCAAGTCTTAACTATCACCAAAACGCAGAATGAGGCTATATATATATATATATATATATATATATATATATATATATATATATATATGTGTAACATTTCCGCACTTTCAAAAAATTGATTAATCGCAATTAACTACAAGAATTATGCAATTAATCACGATTAAAAATTGTATCGACTGACAGCACTAGTGTTATCAGGATTTTAGTGTGATAAAATCGCTTACTAACCTTTTCTGTTTAAAGTTAGAGCTAATTTTACAACTTCATTGCCATGATGATGTAATGTCAACAAACCGTAAAACCCAAAAATTATTGTAAAAAGATCATTTAAACAACTTTATAGCTCAAATAATACATGAGTTTAACAGAATTAATGTAAGTGCTTTTATACAATTTTAAGCTTCACATTTCTGCCTTTATACATTCCAAAAATTGGTCCCATTCACTTCCATTGTAAGTCTCACTGTAACTTACATTTTTGTAGTCAATTTGTTTTTTGTGGTAATCAACATAATGCCACAAATGCGGTCGATTGTGCTTAACTTGTATCGAACCTGGAATATTCCTTTAAAAACATCTACTCTAACAACTGACATCTGTTCTGTTGTTTGTGTTAGGTATTCTTTTGGTAAGAGTGAGTCAGTATAATCTTGTGTAAAACTGTATATTGCAACTTAGGCTCAGTGTTAAACAGGTTTTATAATGAGGCAAACAAGACATACCACCTTGGAACGAGAGAAGCAACTAATGAGACTGTATGTTCTTGCTTTAGATTATCACCTAATTTCGTTTGGTCAGCATCACTTTGTTGATACTTCTCAAGTGTTAACCTCAACTTTTTGAAAACCTTTCTATTGTAGGCCAAATAGAGCTCTATCAAGAGCAAAAACTAGATACATAGTAACACACGTTGTGATTGTGTTGCTTTGAATGGTGTTGAAGTTAGAGCAGGATAAGGGTTCATCAATATGCTAAATAGTATTTGCTTTTGATCTCTTCCACACTTAACAAATTAACACTTTCTATGTCAAGACAAAATGCTAAAGCTTTAAAAGGAATATTCCAAGTTTAGCTCAATCGACAACATTTGTGGCATAATGATGATAAAAAAAAATTAGTAATAATAATCATTATTCGTCCCTAATAAAAACAAACAAACAAAAAATAGCAAGGATTTCGGCCACAATGAGGCACTTACAATGGAAGTGAATGGCTCCAATTTTTGGGGGGTTTGAAGGCAGAAATGTGAAGCTAAGAATTATATAAAAGCACTTACATTAATTCTTCTGTTTAAACTTGTATATTATTTGAGCTGTTAAGTTGTTTAGATCTTAGTTTTTACATTGTTTAGGGCATTAGGGTTAATATGGTTATGTTGTCATGGCAACAAAAAATTATCTATAATTTTACACAGAAAAGTTTTTAAGTGATATTATCATACTAAAATCATGTTAACATGCATATTGTTTATGTCTTGTGGCTATACTTCTGTAACAAATATTATTTTAATGCTTACGGATTGGTCCCATTTTCTTCCATTGTAAGTGCCTCACAGGAGCCCAGATTTTTGATTTGTTTAAAGAAAAGGAGGGATACGTCAAAATAATTTGTTGTGGAAGTCAATATTATGTCACAAATGCTGTCAATTCAGCTTAACTTGTATTGAACCCAGGATTTTCCTTTAAAAATTTAAGCTTTTCTCTATCTGGAATACATAGAGCACATTTTTGCAGACCTTTCTTTAAATGTTACACAAAATGTAACACTCATTAGTGGTAGACAAATTAGTTTATGGATATTTTGCTGCTCCTTTGCATTTCATAGAGAATAATCATGAAATATTAATGGGGTCTTCTAAACAGCTTAGCTGTTTATCTCCATGTCTTTGTATCATACACATTAGTAAATGTGAGTTACATACTGGTCACACACACATTTATCCAAATAACTAATTGATACAGATCGGGATTTTTTATATCAAAATATTTATCCAGACAAATCAATGCAAATCAATTCTGTCAAATCAAATCTGTATTTGCAATTAATCATTCTGTTTACAGAGTAGATTCTCAGGCCATTTATTTGCATGTATTGTAAGCTGACAAAATTAAATTTTGGACTGGAGCTTTGATTGATTTTTTGTTTTGTCTTGCCCCTGCTTTTGCTAGCACTTCCATTGTTGGATCTCACTTCAATACATCAATGCTTTACAAAATGCTGCCATAAAGAATTACAACATATATAACGTGTAAAAATAATCTTTATATGCCTCCAAATATATCAGCAACAGTGAGGACCGTATCTAAGCTGATAACACTCCTTTATTCCTGAATCTGACATTTAAAAAGTGAGAAGTCTATTAACCATGGGAAATAAATGATGTGATCATGATCAATGGCTGTGTGTGCTTCTGTCCTTGTTGCTTGTCAGAACATGGCCATTTGACTATTGCCCGCTAACTGGCTGATTCGATACCTTTTCAATTAAAAAAAACCTGCTGTTTTTTCCTACCTGACACAGCAGGGATCTCAGGGGTGCTTGCTCTGATCCGGCTGTCACACAGCAGTCTAGAAAAGGATTTAGTGCCACACTGCTGAGAAACAGCACAGAAGAGAAAAAGAGCAATTGAATGAATTGAGTGTTAAATAAAAAAACATTTGATATTTCCAAATTTTAAAGAAAGTAAGAAAGAAAGAAAGAAAGAAAATTCACTTTGGCAATTGAAGAGGCTAAGTTTGGTGAAGGCATCTTCAATGAAGAGTAGGGCAGTATAGCGGCACACACTTTCTTCCCCCACCCAGCACATGGATGACCCCCATCTATTAAAAGCCCCATTTCCCTGGCTGCAGCTACATAGCAGAAATGGCCTGCATAAATTATCTGACTGTTCGATTTCCAATTTCCCAAGTCTTCTCATAGAGAGAGAGAGAAGATGTAATTGTGTGCCATCTAATAAGAGCTTTTAAGGCTGACCATTACTGAGCAGTTTTACTATGCAGCTTTATCATTTTCTCCTTAAGTCCAGTATATCATCTTAACTGGTTAAAATCTTAGTATGGCCTCTTTTATAGTCTTGCTGAGGGACCATGTTGTTTGAGCTAGGACCATACTGTTTTTGTTGTGTTTTTGTACTCCTGTATTTCTCCTTCCCATTTTAAGTCCTCATGAAATCACTTGACAAGCACAGTTGTCTTTCCTGTATTGACCATTTGATCATCATTTGATTAATTACTGCAGCAACGATCAGTGTAAATTGTACACAAGCATCTCATTTTAATACAATTCTGTTAACCACCCGCTTTCCTCAGGCGGTAATAGTACGATGCAAATTGCGCTGGGCAAATCGCATGGAGTTTTGTGAATGAACAGGAATTAATAATTAGCATAGTTTACATAGAAAGGAGGTGTGGCAATGATAATGACTTAATTTAAATACTCAAGACACAGTGCTATTTCAGAACTAATTACGCATGCTAAATCTAGATATTGGGTGGTTAGCAAAAGCGTAGCAGCCGTGGGGGACATGTGGGACATGTCCCCAACACTCTTTAAAAAGGTAATTTTTGTCCCACGCACTTTTCTAAGCCCAGAGACCAAATGGTGGCTTTGTATAAAATATTCTTTGCATTTTGTTGCTTTGGGCTGATTGAGCGACCATCAAGCCAATCACAGGTGAGTTTCATGAGCCAAAACTACCCTTAAGTAATAGGCCATCAGTCATACAGTCTAATAAACGCAGCTTCATTCCTTGCTACAAAGTTGCTTTCAACAATGCTCATTTATCCGTGTTTTTTATTGGCATTGATGTTGATCTAAATTAGTAATCTAGAGATGAAGAACAAACAAACGAGAGTTATTTATTGGCATATTCTTGATTGGCAGCATTACGTGAAATGTACTGTAGAAAAAAAAAGGAAAATCCTTCTTTTAAGCACACATTATAAGTGGAGTTTATATCATTGCCTGAGTCTTCATTAAGTTAGGCTTTTTACTTTATGTTTGTGAGGCAATAGTTTAATCAGATTTGTTTTCCAATTCAAGCAGATTACTATATCTGTGTTAAATATGTAAGTATGTTACTAGGAAAAAAGATAGATCTGCTGTGTTCTTAGAACACTTAGGCATTTTACTGAAGTGAAAAGATATGTATACACTTGTTTTATACATGAAAACGTATGGACATTATTGAAAATTATTATAAGACTATTATTGTTGTCTTTTGATAAAAGTCATGCTCAGCAGCTCACAAACTGTAGGGACATTTATTCGATTTTTTTACAGGAAAAAAAAAATTGTATTAAGTGTTAAAATTTTTGCAGTACATCTTTCACTAATATTAAAGTTCTTTGACAACGAAAAAAGATCAAAAAATAATAATGATTTTCTTGATAGTATTCATTATAAAATAAAATCATGACTCGTAACAGGTTCATCTAAGGACTAGAAATCCAATGTTAACTTGACTTAATGCTAAATATTCAAATGGAAATTTATTATTTAAACTATATTTGATTCTTCAAACTTACTTCAAAACCCCACAGTGTACACAACAACATCTTCTTCTGATAATTTGGGGATTCTGTTCATAGAATGAGGCAGATAATCTAGCTTTCTATATGATGCTACTGGATACATTGGTTAGTATTTCTCATATAAGCATCCTTTATTCTTGTAAAATCACTCAAAATAAAATAAAAAATGTACAAAACATATAGCCTTGTAATCGTGTATTTATTTGTATTATATTTATATTTCATCTGTCAGAGCGTTTCAAACTCTTTTTCATTGCTTTCACTTATAACAGAATGCGAGTGCCCTCTGTCTGCTCATATGAATGTAAAACATAAGGAAAGTGTTTCTGCATTGTTCAAATTCTCCTTAGAATGCTTCATTTTAAATCATACATGTTTTCCAACCGAGTGAACTAAATCTAAAATTAAACAAATTACAATAAAATGCAAAGTAATCTCTTCAGTATTCAAAATAATTTTTGATAGTAACAGTATTCTGATTTCTATTAATTTAAATAGTAACTGTAGTGGAATACAGTTACTAATATTTTGTATTTTGAATACGTAATGCTGTTACATATATTCCATTACTCTCCCAACTCTGATTAAGATTTATATGTAATGCCACTAAATAATTAGTATGAAACTATAGATTTAGTCTTGGTTGCCAGTTGTCCAATTGGGGCCAGTTTTGGGAAAAAAATACACTGAAGGCACCTGAGTAGAGGTTACATAAAACACATACACAAGTGTTGTATACAAACAAATAAAACATATAATTGATATTGAGTCGTTAAGCTCAAAATGTCCTCACTCAATTCTCTTACTTGCCAAACTAGAACTTCTGTTGTTGCATAATAATCTCAAATTGTCTTGCATGGGGCTTCATAGGAAACAAAGGGATTTCCAACTGGCAGTCTTGCATTAGCATCCCTCACAGCCTGCTCTCCAGACTGTTCCATCGTTTCCATAGTAATGAGTGTGCCCTTATAGGAAGGAAGACTCTTCTAACACCCTGTGGTTTATTTATCTGTTCTAAAGCTTGCACACTCTACACTGAGAACTCCCTTATAATGGACACATGTGCACATGTCCACACACACACAACACACACACACACACACACACACACACACACACACACACACACACACACACACACACACACACACACACACACACACACACACACACACACACACACATGTTGTGTTTCCATGTTTTATGGGGACTTTCCATAGACATAATGGTTTTTATACTGTACAAACTTTATATTCTATCCCCTAAATCTAACTCTACCCCTAAACCTAACCCTCACAGAAAACATTCTGCACTTTTACATTTTCAAAAAACATAATTTAGTATGATTTATAAGCTGTTCTCCTCATGGGGACCGACAAAATGTCCCCACAAGGTCAAATATTTCGGGTTTTACTATCCCTATGGGGACATTTGGTACCCACAAAGTGATAAATACACGCTCACACACACACACACACACACACACACACACACACACACACACACACACACACACACACACACACACACACACACAAACACACACATACAAAGCTGTGCTACGCTACAAAATGATTATCTTCACACCTGATTTATTGTGAATCTTTGTTTGTCTTATACAAATTCTATTCCTTTTAATCATTTTGTAAGTCTGTTCACAGTCTCTAAAACACTATAAAACGCTTTTCCTGGCTGTTGCTATGGCAGCAGCACGTCAATAATGAGCAAACATCAAGTCTCAAGTGTTTATTATACTGGACTCTGACTCCGAGCCACTTACAGAATCTTATTAGAAGCTGTGACACACCAATGACACACTGCACTCTCTTCATCCAACCATTTACACAATTTCCACATTGTCTGTTTCTGTCATACACACATGCTCTGCATTCATGTTCTTATTTCTGCACTGATTGCACCGATTGTGCCTTCACATCAGAGAATAAAAAACACCCCATGCAATTTAGATTGTTGGCACATTTAAAATACATCAACCACTCATCATTTAAACTTTAAAACTTTTAAGCTTTTTGTTATCATTTGTTTTTCATGATGTTCCTGTAGCTTAATTGGAATGGTGGTATCAACACACTGTGAGTTCGGTGACAGGAGGTCAAAAGTTCTGCTGCTGAAATTGGTTTGTGCTTACCAAAATTCAGACCACTGCCCCCAGTGGGTGAAGCTGGAAGTTCACCAGTTTCCAGATGAAATGCCCACAGGGTGGCGAGAAACGCGAGTTGTGATTATAGTTGTAAGTGATGTAATGCAGTCAACAGGAATGCATGTTTTATTACAGTAACTCTACCCCTAACCTAAATCCCAACCCCAAACCTAAACCTAACCGTCAGTGGAGTAAAATGTAATTTCAAAGAAAATGGCAACCTTCAAATCACACTCACCATTGTTTTTGCGAATGCAATTACTACCTGGTTTCCACAGGATCCAAATATCTGTCTTAAAGAATGATTGCATGACCCGCTAATCAGTATTGCCACAGGGAAACTTGAGCACACCAGATGGGGGTGTCAAATGGGGCTCTGTATTTTGACAGAATGGGGTCGATTTCAGGGTACATAAACATGTTGCATGTTGATTACCCATGTGATCATGTTGCTAGCAATGCCAAGATCATTGGTTTGTTTCCTGGGGAATATGCAAACTGATGAAGTGAATACCTTGAATAACTGCTGTAAGTCTTGTTGGATAATGTCTTTGAATGTCTGCCAAATGTGTATTGTGGGATCACTGGTTTATATTTATTGTTCTTATAAAGAATGGAATCCAATTTAAGAATGTATAAAACTGTCAAATTATGTACATTTCCATAAAAAAAAAATTATATTTCAGATTTATAATTTACATTTAGTTATTTAGCAGACACTTTTATCCAAACCGACATACACATGAGGAACATAGCAAGCAATTTGTCATACCAAGGTGTTAGCACACCTTTTTTACTTTAAGTAAGTGCAAGATAAGTTCAGTGGTAAGTGCAATTAGTGTGGAGTGCTTACGGAACAGATGCATTTTCAGCTGGTTCTTGAATGTTGAGATGGTATCAGCAGATTGTGTGAAGGTTGGAATATTCCACCTTACTGGTGATGAATGCATGAACAAGTTTTTCTAAGTCTTGACAGGATACAAAACATTTAATACTGGCTATTGAGATGATAATAGGCTGATAATATATTGCTTTGATATGACTACTGAAACTAAGGTCTGACTCCAAGATTCCTTACTTGATGTTTTGCTTTTAGACCCTTGGAGTCAAGGTATGTATTCACCTTGGGAATTCACCTTTGTTGCCAAATACAATGACCTCTGTCTTGTCATTGTTTAACAAAAATACATTTTGGAACATCCAACTGTTAATTTCATCAATACACTGGCACAGAGATTCTACCACAGTGGAACAGAGAAAGTGAACGATTGTGTGTCAGACTTTGAGCCTCATTGTGATGGGACCACCAGGCGCCGCTCGTTCACAGACCGCAGAGAGCAAGTTGGAGCATAGACCTGGAGAAGTGAATTAAAGTAAGAGGGTGTGGTTCCATTGGCTGTGCAGAAGGCCAGAGTCAAAGCACTGAATATGATGCGGGCAGCTACAGTTAGCCAGTGAAGTGAAATCAAGATTGGGATGGCATGATCCCTTTTTGGATGATTGAAGACCAGATGCATTACTGCATTCTGGACCATATGCAGTTGGGTTAGCTGTGAGGCCAGCCAACAAAGCATTACAGTAGTCCAGTCTTGAAATGACCAGAGCTTGGACCAAGTGCTGTGCTGCATATTCAGACAGAGAAGGTCTGATTTTCCTGATGTTGTAGAGCACGAATCTGCAAGACTGGGTGATTAATGAGATGTGGGCAGTAAAATTAAGCTGGTCATCTACCACCACTCCCAAATTCCGAGCTGTTCTTGTTGGTGTTAGTATAGTTGAACCATGATGATTTTTGAGGTTGTGGTCAACAGATGGGTTGGCAGGGATCATGAGGAGTTCTGTCTTGGCAAGGTTATGCTGAAAGTGGTGTTTCTTCATCCAGGCTGAAATGTCCGAAAGGCAGGCAGAGATACGAGCTGAAACAGTAGGGTCGTCAGGCTGGAACGATAGGTAGAGCTGTGTGTCAACTGTGTAGCAGTGGTAGGATAAGCCATGATGTTGTGTATATCTAGAAGAGAAGGGTTCCAAGCACTGATCCTTGAGGAACACCAGTGGTCAGCTGGTGTGACTTAGACACCTCTTCTCTCCAGGAGACCTTGAAAGATCTGCCAATGAGGTATGACTCAAACCAGGTCAGAGAGTGTGTATAGGATATTCTTGTGGTTCACTGTATTGAAAGCGGCAGAAAAGTCAACGAGGATGAGGACGGATGATTTAGAGTTAGCTCTAACCAGTCGCAGGGTTTCAACTATTGACAAGAGGGCAGTCTCTGTTGAGTGTCCTTTTCTGAAGCCAGACTGATGTCTGTCGAGCAGGTTGTTCTGTGTGAAAAGCAGACAACTGGTTGAATATGACCCACTCAATAGTATTAGACGGGAAGGGTAGGAAAGAGACTGGTCTATATTAGTCAACTTTTTTTTTTAGCACTGGGGATAATCAAGCCTGTTTTAATGTATTGAGAAAGTTTCCAGATGTAAGAGATGTGTTTATAATGTGTATGAGTGCGGGTAAGACTGATGGAGAGGCAGCTTGCATAAGATGAATGGGGATAGGGTCAAGCGGACAGTTGGTAGGATGATTAGAAAGAAGCACTTTGGAGACCTCAGTCTCGGAGAGAGGAGAGAAAGAGGAGAACGGAGGATGGGATGTTGAAAGAGAGGGCTGTGGGTGTTAGGTGTAGTGAACTGGCTGCTGATGCTTGCTACTTTGTCAGTAAAAAACATGGCAGTCACCAGCAGTCAGAGTAGTAGGATGGTGGGGGAGGATAGAGGAGAGATGAGAAACTTGAAAATAATGAATTTAACAGAGAATGTATAATTTCTCTCCCACAAAAATCATATATGGGTTGTTCTAAAACCCCCCATATTAAGTGAAGTGTATAATTTCTGCACCAGTAGTGTTACCAAATTGAAAATAAATAAATAAATAATAATATATATATATATATATATATATATATATATATATATATATATATATATATATATATATATATACAAACTGGTTTCCCAAAGATGCATTTGTCACACTGTTGGTCGACCTGTTGAGTTGAATCGAATGTTCTAATACCCTGACATCGACCTCATTCCACTGACAAGTGGTATCTCCCATCTTTGCATCAATTCAAAAGTGTTTACCTTTCCATGTGGTCCTACCAACACAGGTTCTTCCATGGAAACCAGGAAGTGATCGTGTTCACGTAAACGATGGTGAGCATGATTTGAGGGTTTCTAAAATTCACTCTAAAATTAATCTTTATGCCATGACTGTATTACATAATTTACATCTAAATATATAACTTGCTTTTGACAACATTCTGTGGACATTTCAACTGGAAACTGGAGCTCACACATGTCCATTCGTTTAACAACACATCCAGCTTCGGCCACTGGGTCAGTGGTTTGAATTTCAGTAGGCACAGACCGATTTCAGCAGCAAAACATTTATCTACTGTTGCCGAATTTACAGTAAGATCAGTATGTTAGAAGATCCCCTGTTAAAAGTCAAGTGTTTCATTCCTGTAGCATCACCAAACTGTAAAAATTTTTATAAAATAAAAAATACCCAAACACCACTGCCACAGATAACACTTTTCTGTAGGCCTGTTTGAATCCAGAAATTTTTTAAATGACTCCGATTCAGATTCCTGGTCTCAGAATCGATTAAATCAATTCCAAGAGTCGATTCCAGACAAATTGTCTAGATTTATTTTCGATAAAATTGGGAGTTGAAGCTAAATCTCTTAATAAACAGCGCACTATAAGTGTTCTTTGTTTATGACATAGCCTGAATGACAAAATATCTTGACATTTTTGATTACTGTAATAGGTCTATTCTAAAAAACAAATATGGTCCAATAGATGAAATTGCCTGTTACAACTCATCAGTTGTAACATCAGTGAAGTTGTAATTGTACACCAATTTTCTGTCACAAATTGACATTTTACTTGATTTAGTTTATTCCAAAGTAAAATACCAGCAGAATATATGTCTGGGAAGCAGCTGTGTGATGTGTTGAAGGGCTTTGTGTGGTTGCTTCATACAAATGAACAAAATGAGCGAATTTACTGATGGCTGACTGATTACAAAGTCTGGAAATGTTGATCATTTAGCTGCAGTCATTTTATATTCCTTTTGTAATATAAATGTGCACTGTTAAGCCTTCTGGAATGTGTAGTTGTTTAGTGATTGAAAAGTCGATTCTCGAAGCCCCAGAATCGAATAATCTATTATTTTTGGAATCGATTCCCTGTCCTTCTTTTCTGGAGAATCAATCCACGATTGGTGTAGTGATTATTTGGGTGCAACTTTTGCCCAATGTGTTTGCCCAGGCCTCATAGGTTAGGCATTTGTCTGGTTGCAGTCCCCCTATCTATTTTTTTTTTCCATGTTTCTATCCGGTCCTCTATAAAAAAGAGGACTGCAGGGGGACTGAGGCTCTCTGTGCTTCAACGGAGCAGCTGCAGAAAGAGACTGTGAGAACCACATCCATCCCACAATACTCCTCTTAACAGAATGGCAGGAATGTGTTCATCTCAGTCATGTCTACTCAGATAAATGTGCTTTTACCCACATAGACATGTACAGACATAAATACACACAGAGCCAGAGCATAACAGTCAGGGCCTATTAAATATGACCAAAAAGCCATTTCAGCAGTCATATCCTTAGCAAAACCTACCTTGAAAAGTGAAAAGAGTAATGTTGTGCTTATAAATTCAACCATATGAAGGAATATCACAGTGCTGTTTGCTAACAGCACAAACTTGATGAAGCCAGTGATAAGGGCTGAATATTTTGCTATATAAAACATAGCAGGGGAGTAAGAACAGAAGAAATTATCATGCTAACGATTCAACATTTAATTTTATTTACGGTGCTCCCTGAGTTCATTTTAAAAACAAAGCAAAAAACAAAACATGAGATGAGTAAATAAACACAAATAGAAATTAGAATGATGATTGAGGCAGAGTATAGTGCTCTATTGTGGCACTTGCATATACAGTATGTACATTCACAGTTTATGTGTATAAAATACATAGCTGCATGTTTGTTTGCACAAGTGATTTTTGCTTTTCAGTATATAACGGCGTGACTATTTGCATCAGGTGGCCACACTTGTTATTATATTATATGCTACTTTGTAATAGTATATCTTGTTAGACAAATTGAAAATAGTGTATACTAGTATATACAGTCCAATTTAAATAGTCTTTACCACTATTTACTATGTGTAAATAGACTTTGCTTTTATTTAGTTATAGTAATCTACAATACTTATAATGTTGTTGTTTTTTAACAAATGGCCATAGATGAGTGGGGGACAGGGAGCTGGAAAATTATGTGTAAATAGTGCACTCACTATAGTGTATACTATTATGTACATATCACCAATGTAATTGCTTAGCCACCTTACAAATCCATCAAGGAACATAATTTGAAAGTGAGGGGACTTGATCACAGTTCCAGGGAATAAAAGCCCAATAGAACTGAATGTGTCAGTCGCAAGAAAATAAGGCCAGCTAATGAGGACATCTAAATATACCACTACAGGCGTTTTTCTCTCTTGTCTCTCGCTCTCTCTGAAGGTTACCTAGCTTTCATTACCCAAGGACACGTATAATATCAGCACTATTAGCCAGCCATAGTGAGCAGTACTTGCCCAAATAGAGCGATATCTGGGATTTGGAGCATCACAAAGAGGACACACTGACAACTATGTCCATTACTTGGGCATTTAAGATCAAACTGGGTTTTGTTTAAAAAAAAAATCAGCTATTTTGTAATATTTACTTGTGCCTTGGGAAAATTAGAAAAATAAACATTATCCTTCCAAACCCAGCAATATTTGTGCTTTGACTTGTCATCTTTATCAAATGCACCCCTCAGATGCATGCTTTAAATTTATGCCAAATAATAAAATCTTGGCAGATTCACCTCATGTCTGAATTTAGTCCGTACAATCAAGTTGCACAATCTGCCGATCACTTTCTTTAAAATGAAAATAATGTAATCATCTAGGTACCTACCCTCATGTTACTCGAAATTTGACTTATTTCCATTAAATAAAAAATAAAAACAATAGTTGCATGATGCACCTGCATTACCTGGTATTTTTTATTATTTTGTCTTTAATTAATCCGAAGATTTAGTTGTCTCAAAACTGCTAATTTACTTAAAAGAAGATGGACATGTATATTTGCTTTATTTATTTAGCAAAGTTTTAAGACAGAAACTCAGTATACAGTATATCCTCAAAGACAGATCTGTCACTTTATGTTTGCACAATTAAATGTAAAAGCAATAATGACAACCTATCATTATGAGGACGTTCCATAGACATAATGCTTTTTATACTGTACAAAGTATAGATTCTATTCCCTAAACCTAACACAACCCCTAAACCTAACCCTCACTAAAACGTTCTGCATTTTTACATTTTCAATAAAACATTGTTTAATATGTTTTTTAAGCTATTTAAATTATGGGGAGACTAGAAATGTCCTCATAAACCATAATACCCTTGTAATTAGCCGTTTGTAACCTAAAACTTTTCCTCGTAAACGACATAAACACACACACACACACACACACACACACACACACACACACACACACACACACACACACACACACACACAAAGTGTGTCTAAAGTCTGTGTTCATTTGCTATATCACATAGTGTGACAAAAAGACTATGAAATTCAAATGGTTTGACACTACTTATAGAAAAGAGGTGCATGAAGAAAGAAACTAATTCAAAGAAGATACATGTTCTGCCTTCATAGCCTGACTGAAAGAGACAGAGGATTTTCCCTTATATAGTATAAACTAAAGCATCTGTTTTGGTTGACTGAAAAAAGTAATTTTCAGCACTCCGAAGAACCAGTCCCAATAGCCTGTGGCAAAGCAATTCAAAAGTGCATCTTTATCTGCACTTGACACAATTTCCCACAGATTTTCTTGTAATACAGCTGATAATGTTAGAAAAAATTATAATGTTTTCAATTCAAAATGAATGTTGTCATCTTACATTCCAGTTCATTTGTACAACATAAAAATTGTCACTGACTGAATTCATTGAGCTCATCTGCAAAATGGAAAAAATAGCATGTCTTGTGGACAAAATTTGTATGGTATCCCAAACACTCCATCCATCTTCCATTGGTTGAGCCAGTGTTGCTGTGTTAGTCGGGTCGAGATGCTCAAACAAACAGAGCAGTGTTTTGATAGAGCCACAGTATTTACACTTCAACTTACAAATGGCTCACTTGCAATCAGGGAATAAAAATGGTTCAAGGAAAGAAAACCACTATGAAAACTTTAAAAAAAAAAAATGTATGTATCCAGAAACCAGGACAAAGTGATTTAAATTGTTCTGGAGTGAAAACTAAATTTTTAAATGATGGTAATCGGTTATAACTTGTTAATTTTGTTCTGATAATTTTTTCATGAAACTAAAGGCCAAATGGTTTATCACAGTATATTTTTGGAACTACACCACTTCATGTTGCCTGAAAAACTTAGTGTTCAATATGGCCGACCCACTG
Source organism: Xyrauchen texanus (assembly GCF_025860055.1). Lineage (NCBI taxonomy): Eukaryota > Metazoa > Chordata > Actinopteri > Cypriniformes > Catostomidae > Xyrauchen > Xyrauchen texanus. The sequence goes on along the minus strand of NC_068294.1, from coordinate 24,599,633 downwards.
TTTACAAACACGCCAGTAGAGCCCTTTGTCTGGGCAACCTTGCCGCGGAAATACAGCCGGAAAGGGGGAACGAGAGCCGGCGTTCTCATCAGACTAAGACGTCATGCAAATCGACCCCTGCTACCCAGTATTCTACTGGTAAATGTTCAATCTCTGGACAACAAGCTATGCGAGCTGAGAGCGTGGATCTCTTTCCAACGAGAGACAAGGGACTGCTGCATTATCTGCCTAACAATAACTTGGATGTCTGCTGAGATTCCTGACTCAGCCATCGAACCTTTGGGGTTCTCCGTGCACCGAGTGGACAGAGTGAAATACCTCTCAGGTAAAAGCAGAGGTGGTATGACTTAGGATCAGCAAATCCTGGTGTGATCAGAGGAACGAACATTCTATTAAGTCTTTTTGCTCTCCTAATCTGGAATTTCTCATGCTTCTGTGTTAACCATTCTGGCTACTGAGGGAATTCACAGCAGTAATTATAACAGCTCTGTACATCCCACAAGCTAACACAGACCGGGCACTCAAGGAACTATGGCAAAATAAGTGAGCAGGAAACTGCGCACCCTGAGGCGACGTTCATTGTGACCGGGGACTTTAACACAGCCAACTTCAAGTCAATAGCACCAAAATGCTACAACACATCAGTTTCAACTCACGAGTCAACAGGGTTTTGGACCATTCCTACTCTCCCTTCCTGGATGGCTACAAATCCCTCCCCCACCCACCATTTGTCAAATCGGACCATTCTTCTGTTCTGCTTCTGCCCCTTACAGGTAGAAATTGAAACAGGAAGCACCCGCCCTCAGAATGATCCAGTGCTGATCAGACCAATCAGATTCTATGATACAAGACTGTTTTGATCACATGGACTGGGAGATATTCCGGTTTGCCTCTGATGACAACATCGAGGTCTTCGCTAATAGCGTAACGTGTTTCATCAGGAAGTGCATAGAGGATGATGTAAAACCATACGGATCTACCCGAACCAAAAACCATGGATTAATAGCGATGTTCCTGTGGCACTTAATGTGCGGACCTCTGCTTTTAATTTTAGGAATGCGGAGGAACATAAACACGCCAGTTATGCCTTTCGCTAAAATGTCAGAGCAGTCAAACGCCAGTACATGGACAAGATTGAAGGACAGTTCAACACCCCTGAGTCTAGAAGCATGTGGCAGGGAATTAATATCATCACAGACTTCAAAGGGAATAAAAACTCCGCTGTGAACACTGCTGCCTCACTCCTGGATGTTCTGGATCCTGGCAAATTATCTTTAGGGAGATAACACCACCCTCACGGAGAGAGCTCTCACGGCCAAAGCTACAGAGGTTAGTTCACTCTCTGCCTCTGTAGCAGATGTAACCCAATCCTTCCAACAGGTGAATATCCATAAAGCCACGGGTCCAGATGGCATTGCGGGCCACGTCATCAGAGCATTTACATTTATGCATTTGGCACAGTGCATTTATTACAGGGACAATCCCCCCGGAACAACCTGGAGTTAAGTGCCTTGCTCAAGGGCACAATGGTGGTAGCTGTGGGGTTCGAACCAATGACCTTCTGATTAACAGCCTGAATGCCCTGATTAACAGCCCTGTGCTTTAGCCACTACGCCACCACCACTCCGAGCATGCGCAAACCAACTGGCTGGTGTTTTATGGCTGGTGTTCATGCTTTTAAATGTGCATGTCCACCATTGTGCCTGTACCAAAGCAATCCAAAATCACTTGCTTAATTTAATTTAATTAATTTAATTTGACCAATTGTCACACATTATACATACATTTCTGCATATACATGGTGAAATTATTTATTTTTCACATATCCCAGCTAAGCTGGGGTCAGAGTGCAGGGTCAGCCATGATACGGCGCCCCTGGAGCAGATAGGTTCAAGGGCCTTGCTCAAGGGCCCAACAGTGGTGTCTTGGTGGTGTTGGGGCTTGAACCCACGACCTTCTGATCAGTAACCCAGAGCCTTAACCGCTGAGCCACCACTGCCCCTTAAATGACTGGCGTCCTGTTGCTCTGACTCCCATCATCAGCAAATGCTTTGAGAGACCAATCAGAGAACTGACCAATCAGTTCCTCTGTGTCAAGTTTGGAATGAACCACACGGTTCTACACCAGCACTGTAGAGAGCATCCTGACTTGCTGAAAAACCGACTGGTGCAGCAACACAGCCTCAACTGCATATCCCTGCAAAGGGTGGTACGAACTGCCAGACACATTATCAGATGTGAGCTTCCCTCCCTCCAGGACATCTATACCAAGCGGTGTGTGAAAAATCTCCAAGGATCATCAGAGACTCAAGCCACCTGAGCCATGGCCTGCTCTCACTGTTACCATCAGGCAGGCGGTATCGCAGCATCAGGATCCGCACCAGCCGACTTCATTACAGCTTCTTCCCCCAAACAATCAGACTTTTGAACTCTTGATAAATCATGATACATATGTCAGCACTGCACTTTATTAGCCTCAGACTGGACTCACATTTTATACTTCTCTTAAAAAACACACTGGCATTTGACTATCAACCGACAGCTGAATGTCAATACAACACTTCCACTTTTATTATAAATATTTTTTTGGTATACAGTCTTCTTATTTTGTTTATACTGTATATTGTATATTATTAGGTGTATATTGTGTTGTGTAACAGATGTGTAAACTGTGTTATGTGTAAATCTGATGTTTATTGTAATTGTCATACTGCTATGTTACTTGAAGCCACACCCAAGACTTTCACCCACTGTTGCTTGTGTATATGGTTGAGTGACAATAAAGGGATTTGATTTGATTTAAACATGTGCTTTAAACCTGAAGGATACTGCTGCATCACACATTTATTTGCCTAATTGCCTGTTGTGGATGTCGTATTCTGTGAATGAAGACCTTTTTAACAGCTGTGGGGGGGGTTCTCCCATTTACTCCCCAGTTTGGAATGCCCAATTCCAAGTGCGATCTAAGTCCTTGTGGTGGCATATTGACTCATCTCAACCCGGGTGATGGAGGACGAATCTGAGTTGTCTCCGTGTCTGAGACTGCCAATCCGCACATCTTATCTTGTGGCTGGTTGAGCGCATTACCGCGGAGACCTATTATATATAGAGGCTCATTTTATTCTCTGCGGCATTCACGCACAACTCACCACGCACCCCACCGAAAGCGAGAACCATACATTATAGCAACCACTAGGAGGTTAACCCAACGTTACTCTACCCACCCTAGCAACCGGGCCAATTGGTTGCTTAGGAAGCCTGACTGGAGTCTCTCAGCATGCCCTGGATTCGAACTTGTGACTCTAGGTGTGTTAATCAGTGTCTTTACTTGCTGAGCTTCCCCTGAGCTTGCCCCCAGAGAATGTATTTTTAACAGAAAAATGTCCAGGGATATAGTGACAGTTCATGTTGGGGGTGGTAACGAAAATAGCGCTGTTGTCTTGGATGGAGGAAGTGGGGGAAGGGTCCATGCCGGAAATAAATCCAGAGGCTCAGAGCCAGGTGGTCATTGATATAGAGGTGGCCCAGTTATGTACTTTGAAACATAAGGACACACTGTGCTTGGAATCCATTGGAACAATGTTCCATATTACTATACTATGAGGCTTTATGGCTGCCTTGATGAGGTGTAAGGTGTGACACACCAGGACTTGTTAAGTTTTAACCAACCATCTTTAATCATTATTATTTACATATTTAACTCAGATCATAAAGTCTTTAGCAGTCATAAATGCTGATACATGCTGTATAACTCTAGAGTTTCACTGATTTAATGGATACTTCATCAGTAAATTTGATTATGCCATCCCTAAGATAATTAATCTTCTTCTATTACTTCTGCTGACTCCACATCATTAAGGAGCAAAACAAATCTACAGTGTGGAGATGTAGAACTACTTTCATCAGTTCATTAGACAAAATGTAAAATTTAGAGGCTCAGAAGTAGATGTAATACAAGTGTTTACCTGTGCTGTTTTAATTATTAATGTATCTAACCATTTAATTAGAAATACATTTCTAGTCGATATTTCAGGTTTTGCTTCTTGTAGATGAATGATATACAAAAATATAACAACTTGTGTGCTATATTGTTGAACCCACAAATGTGCTTAATATCTATGCAAATTACTGTAACTGGTTTGATTCAAGTAAAAAATATTATTTAAAGCTGAAGTATGTAACTTTTTCAGTGTTCAAATACGTTATCCTATCCCAGCTTGATATGTAAAGACATATATGAGTAAGCCATTCATAGATAATTTTTCTCGAAAACTGTAAACACTATGTCTCTATGGCACTATAAGAATTCCTATGTTTGTTTTGCGCAATCTGCTTGGACCCCAACCAACAATGTTACTCAACCATTGGCATTGGGGTGGACTATCACTCTGTTTGAACAACAGAAGATGAGGTTCATATTCGGAAAACAGTTTTGTAACCATTGTTTATTTTTGCTATTACATTTGGTGGTGCTGATGGCACAAAAATTACGTACTTTACTTTAACATTATTAAATCAACCTGACTACAACAGGTACACCAACAAAACTAATAAAAGGAATATTCCAGGTTCAGTACAAGTTAAGCTTAATTAAGAACATTTGTGAAATGTTGATTATCACTATAAAAACACGTTCCTCGTCCCTCCTTTTCTTTAAGAAAAAACTGAAATCTGGGTTGCAGTGAGGCACTTACTATTGAAATGAATAGGGCCAATTACTACTCTGATTTTTCCAGCAATCTTTATTGGAAGGAGAAAATTATTTTTAAAAATGAGATTCTAGGGTTGCAAAACATTTTTGTAAGACTCTCATAATGTCTTAATTTTTTATCAGATTCTAATAGATTCTCTTTTTTCAGTCTGTTCACAGTTCTCAAGGGGAGTTTATGCTATTTTTGGATTTTACGACAAGAAGTCAGTGAATACAATAACATCATTCTGTGGGACTCTTCATGTCTCCTTCATCACACCAAGCTTTCCCCTGGATGGAAATCAGCAGTTTATCATTCAGATGCGACCAGACATCAAAGGACCTCTCCTGAGTCTCATTGAGTACTACAAGTGGGACAAATTCGCCTACCTTTATGACAGTGACAGAGGTAAGGCACTGTACTGCATTATTCAAGAGCACCATTTAAACTTGGGATGTGTGGTTCAGAAGAGATAATAGATTTACTTAAAGCTGGCCTTATGTCCAGTGAGACAGCTTTCAGACACATCAGATGGTTTGTTATTTTGCCCCATTTGATGAAACCATTTCTCTAGCATTTTCAAATAAACATTTGTAAAGGGGCTTAACAAACTCAAAGGGTTCAAAGGTGGTGAGTGCTCCATACTCTGAAATTCTTGAGAGATTTGATTATTTTGGGAGGGTGTTGTTGAGTAGTTCAATGAAGAGTGGTTGAATGGAAGAGGTGACAGAATCCGGACAATTATTAAATGAGATGGAATCTCATTAACTAATAATGATGCTATGTGTAAGCGGATCCCATTGCAAATATTAAGTGGTAAAGATAGGATTATGTCGATGGCGATTCTGAAATTTGGAATGTTCTTATTCCCACACTTTATGACTAATGAATTTCCATGACTTTTACATGACCTTTCCAATTGTTTTTGATTAAACTGGGGCAGTGGTGGCTCAGTGGTTGAGGCTCAGGTTTACTGACCAGAAGGTTGGAGGTTCAAGCCCCAGCACCACCAAGATGCCACTGTTAGGCCCTTGAGCAAGGCACTTAACTCCAGGTTGCTCCGGGGGGATTGTCCCTGTAATAAGTGCACTGTAAGTTGCTTTGGATAAAAGCGTCTGCCAAATGCATAAATGTAAATGTAAAATTCAAACCGATATGCTAATGTATAATCTGAGTCATTTATTGAAAAGAACTGACTCAAAAGCAAAAAGCAAAGTCTCCAAATATATACTGTAAGTCAAAAAGGTTGAGAACCACTGGTCTGTGAAATAGGGACTATGTGAGAGTGTAATCAGTCCAGGTTGGCATGCTGGGAAGTGTAGTTCATGGTGCTCTCAGAACTTGGGCAAGGGAGAACTCTGGTGGTGAGCAGGAGGAGTCCTTGTGCTTCTGACAGTGATTGTATAGTTTATTTTGTTGCATTAAAAAGAAAGATTTGAAATATGATATTTGTAAGACATCAAATACAAATATCTCTTTCATTGCTGCTGTAAGCCCCAAATAGCTAAAAACTTTATAACAGTTTTACCTTAGGCAGTTTTCTAAACAAATTCCTTTTTTTTTTTTTGCAATTTATACTTGTCTGTGAACTTGCTTGTGTGAATAATCCAGTGTTATATCTTAAATGTCCAGAACAAAATATGCGCTTCAGCAGGAAAATTATGCCAAACAAATTATTGGAAATATTTGTTATTGACTATTGATAATGATTATACATCATTGCAAAGGGGAGGATTTCATCTCAGCTTTCTAATGACACCTAGATTGAACTTCTAGTCTTTTCAGAGGCCGAGATATTCGATGAAACAATGGTGGTGCATGGACTGAAAATTAGACTGAATGTCTGTGGACGAGCACATCTGTGAGGGCAAAAATGCATTAGCGCACCACCTACATTTTAGATCAGCATTTTGTAGTGGAAGGTGATAGAGGAAATTATTTTTTTCTAGTTCTTGCTGTCATCTAGTGGAATAACATAAGATTTTTTAGAGAAAGATGGCGCAAACAGAACTATAATTACATGTTTACAAAATAAGGACAAAAATATCAATAGATTGTCAATTAGATCTTAAAAATCTTATATATACAATATATACAATATTGTTTATGATAACTTGCAGTCTTTTTTAAGATTGGTACAAGATGGCAAAACCATAAGATATTGTTTGACTTGGCTCATACGAAAAGGTGTTACTTTTATTTCCATGGAGACCAACTACTTAAACAGAATTTCAAATTGTACAGGCATCAAATTTTAGCTATCTTCCAATCCAACCATTTATTTAAAGAAAGGAAACGCCTGTCAACATATTTGGTTACTCATTCAATTTTTATTTATTTATGCAATACAAATGACTGATGTATATCAGTCTCGTTTGAAGCGAGATATCTCTGTCTTCTGTGGTAACAAAAGCTACTTTCTAAGGTTAAACTAAGGAAATATTGTAAGAATGCTCAATAAAAAAATTTTCCTCTGTCTTCCGTGGTACACAACAGTGTTTTTTGTATTACAATCTTGCTTAAGTTTGGTTTGGGTATGGTGTTAGACTTTATGGCTAGGTTTAGGGGTTAAACGAGCCAACTTGTATGAATTCTTAAAATTTTGCCAACTTGTACTATTATTACAACCTGGTATGAGAACAGGTTGGATTGTCCATGACTGCGGGAAGCCTGTATTTAAAGATGAAGGCTCATATAGTGCCACCAAACAGAATTGCAATCTGTTTGTTTGAGCAGCCCAACTAGGCCGGACATAATAAAATTGTCCAAAAATGTAGTGAGTTTGGCAGATGGGGTTTGAGACTTGTTTGAAAACATTATACATTTTTTTAAAATTCTGTTTAGGTTGCTGGTGGTACAGAAATTACACTCTTTGCCTTTAAGGCTATTATCGAGGGAGCATATCCTGTCAAATGTCATATCTACAATAAAAAGCAGATTTGTTTTGCCAATGTTAGATTGGAGTGAGCTGTGAATCTGCAGGCTACAGCATTATTAAAAGTTTATTTTGTGTGTTTGTTAGACCCACTGGCCTTGGTTTCTCAGCTTTATTTTTGCCTCTAGCTCATCTGTCTTTCTCTCTTCCCCTCTTTTTACCTCTCTATTTCTGTCTCACTCTCTCTTTTCCTTCTATGCCATTCTCGCTGTCTTTGATGGTTGCGGGGGTTGAGTGCTTTGTGGCACGAATGATGTTGATGTGGCTCTCTAAGGATTATGGTGTCAAGTCCTACATTAATGTATGTAAGGGGGATGTTTTATTAAGTGAGGTTGCTACTATTAACGTCCCTGTGATGAAAATCAGTATGCACACAATGTTTGTAATTTAAAATTTGTTTATATTAATTTTGTTTACAAAACCCAATGTTCTCTTAAAAAATCTGTTTGTGTGTCTGTATATGTTTGTACAAATGCCTTTGTGACTGCGTTTGCTTGTATTGGAGGCTGAATGTACAGCATTTATTTCAGAATCCTGTGGTTGTATGCGTGGGAATAAAAGCTTGTGCGTCAAGGTGCATATTTCATCATCTATCGTTCTAATTAGGTCAGATTGACACTGCATTCCCATGGCAACCATTGTGCTGTGTATGTTATTAATGTGTCAATGTTATGGAATGAGAGCAGCAGCAGTGCCTATGGTCATGGTGTATCCCATCGGTTATATCAAACATGAACACAAACCTTACACCACGTCTGACTCCAGCACTTTGCTTCTCCCTTTGTGCAAATAAGGCTGCATATTAAAAACACATAATGAGATGCACGTGGCATCATAAATATGCATAATATCAGGGCCAGAAATTAACTTGGGCTCTTGGGAAATATCTCACTGAAAATGGAAGTAATGCCCCAGATATTAATATTTAGAAACAAAATTTGTCCTAATAGTGAATTCCCATGTGTTATCTAACATTTGTATATTTTCTAACGTTATCTAGTAATGAGTTTAGTACCTCTAGCTGTCTGGTCTGTATTCACTGTTTCAGAGGTAAGTGTTGTTGAATATGTAGCTAATCCACTGCAGCTTTTCATTAAAAGAACTAGATCTATATACAAAATGTGAAAGATCGCTACAAACAACTCCAAAACATATGGCTGTGGACTATAATATCTTGTGCATCATTTTCAGCCACTTTTGTATGTTTTGTTGATTAGATTTTATTTAAATTAATTTAATTAATTGATGTACTCAATACAGGACAACATGATGTGTTGGTTAAAAATAGCCTCATAAATGTAAAAATGCCCCTGAAATTCATTTATTTTATTGCCCCGTAATAAACAAAAGTTAATTTCTGACATTGCATTACAGTATGTATACTGGCAGATGATTCTGTTGGACATTGTTTATAATGGTGTTTAATAATCAGAGTCAGTAGAATAAGAGGTATTTATTATACAGCTCTCTGGAATACAAAGTTCTGATTGGTCAATGTAGCCATCTAGTGGTATAATATTTCTGAGTAACGACCACAAATCTGGGGATTAAGACATTGCAGACCAGTCATCCGGGTATTGCGAGTCATCTTTCCTACTTCTCGGACCACTGTGCGATCTCTAAAAGTAAGCTAATAAAATAATTTAAATTAAAATCAATATTTCATGTCCATATATTCATTTATAAATGGCAAGTAGTCTTGTAAAAAGCTGGATATTAACCAGTCAGACAGACATTGTTTTTTACATAAACACAAACCAAACTCTGATGTAAACCATAGGTGGTTTCTTCTCACATGTCCATTCTTTTATTTATTTGGCAAGTAGTCCTGCAATAATCTGGATATGCAGTCAGATGGTAATTTTCACAAAGTAAACTCTCACATAATTACATCATTTTAATGTAAATCAATATTTTATGTCCATTTATTTAAAACAAAAATTGGTTTGTAGCCATGTAATACACAGTATAATGTACAATCAAATGGTTGTTATTGTAAAATAAAGAGATACAAGATACAAGACCTGATCACTCTGTCAGGGTTTATTTTGTTATACCAACCGGCTGACTGTTCATTATCCCTTACATATAGAATGTCATGTTAGCTTGAGGTATAAATAGTTCTTGCTGAAGTTAATATTTTGAGATATTTTTTGGGGTGAAAAAATGTTTGATGCATTCATGAAGAGTTATTCTCTTCATAACTCCATTATTTAGCGCTGTAGCAGGAAACAAATTAATAATTTATAACACATGAAATAATTGTATTTAAAATCAGAAAGTGTGGAAAAGAAAGTGGCATGTGGTCTGGGTTTTAGTTGTTGCACTCATAGAAAGTATGTGAATATTTAAGTGTAGTTTTTGTTGAGTGTTGTGGATTTGAAGAATTGATCTGGTGTGTTTTTTTACATAAAGGCCAGCAAGTTACAGGTTGCTGGTTGGCCCAGTTTAATTGCTTTCTGCAAGAGAGTTACTCTCTTTAGATGCCATCTTTATTACCCACCTGACTGGGATGCTAGCATTGCTTTTGTGTTAGAATCTGACACGCATATTGCAGTGCAAACTGATTGCAGTTGAGGTTCACCCTGCCTGCTGCCCATGTGGATCTGGCATGTCACTGTCCATGGTGCTGGAGTACAAGAGACAAGCGACCCAGAACGACAGTGACACAGACATATAGTACAATGGGCCCGACATCTCAAGTACTCTCTAGTGCCTGTTGGTGGTGTGGTGTCATCAGGGACAGATGTATATGATTTGCATATGATATTAGAACAACTAATTACTAAAAGAATAATGCTTAACATTTTGAAAACATTCTATGGAGACATGCATCTTGTACTTTTGTGTTAGTATGTAGTCATAGAAGCAGATTTTAGTTTGAACTCAACAGGATATTAAAAAACTGTCACTGCTTCTCATCTCCTTTTCTTTCTACCATCTCATCTAATGGTTTATTTGTTTTAAGGTATTTTTTCTTATATAATCAATACTGTATTGGCTAGGCACAGAGATAGAGACTAATTCCCCCCCATTGTGGGACTCAACCTCCATATAATTGGGATGGCTAATTAAATCAGCCTGACACCTCTGATGATTTACTGAGATCCATTGTACTTCTAAAAGACAATGGGATTATTTAATATAGATTACATCACAATTTATGAGGAAGACACCACACGGGGAAACAAATAGACAGCTCCTTTAATGAAACCACCATTCACTAGCTCTCAATTTTTCTTTTCAGAATTTGTTAAAAAAACATTTACTTTTCAAATGTCACATTTTATATAGATTTAGTGTTGAGAAAAAAAGTACAAATCTTACTTTTGACAGTTGGCATAAAGTCTGGTCCAGTTTGCTTATTCTGGCCGAGAACTGCAAGTCTGTCTGTCTGCAACTGCAAGTCAGGATAGGTCTGTCTGAAAGACATTTCCTTTTATTCTTGTTACAATAGTAGGTCTTGTAGAATTTAAAATCTTAATAATAAGGTATCTTGTTTATATATAGAGCCGAAAACAAAACTTTATGCTACCAACCGAAAACCTTGGCAAATTCAGTGATTAGTTCTTCCTCAATTGCTTATTGTATTAAATTATTATTCTGGGTTCAAATGATTATTCTGGGTTCAATACAAGATAAGCTCAGTCGACAGCATTTGTAGCATAATGTTGATAACCACAATTATTTAGACTCGTCCCTCCTTTTCTTTAAATAAAGAGCACAAATCGAGGTTACAGTGAGGCACTGATAATGGATGAAAATGAAAGGGGACCATTTTTGGAGGGTTTAAAGAAAGAAATGTGAAGCTTATAATTTTATACATTTACATTTATTCATTTGGCAGACACTTTTATCCAAAGCGACTTACAAAAGAGGAAAACATAAGCGAATCATCTTAAGGAGACGGTGGCACAAAAGTGCCATATTAAAAAGTTTCACTATCATCAGAATAGTATTCAAAACATATACAAGTGCAATTTATTTATTTTTTTATTCAAAGTATTGAGCAAAGGCTGTGAATACTTAAGTACATGTGATTTTTTTTTTGTTTTTTATTTTTAATAAATTTGCAAAGATTTCAAACAAACTTCTTTCACGTTGTCATTATGGGGTATTGTTTGTAGAATTTTGAGGAAAATAATTAATTTAATCCATTTTGGAATAAGGCTGTAAAATAACAAAATGTGGAAAAATGTATAGCTCTTTGAATACTTTCAAGATGCACTGTATTTACTGTACTAAAGTATAAAATTATCATATTATGTTATCAGAGATGTAGGAAACATGCTTGTCATACAATTTAAATACTGGCTTCTCCGAAAGCAATGCTACAGTCAGTATATTCTTTTTTGAAATGTCCATTCCGGGCCGGAATTTCTGTTTGTGTTTTGGCCTGTGTGATCCCGGCCACTGCCAAATAATACAAATAGTATTTAGACACCCCGGGTTACCAGATTTGAAACAAGTTACCGGGCAAACATAGCACACTGCAACCATGGATGCCAGCAATACAACTAGCTAATACTGAAAGAGTTCCACATGAGCTGGTTGATAATTTGCAAAAAATAAAAACATTGTAAGCGTTTACATTAGCTGATCAACTTACAAAGTTGCTTGCCATTGTCAGTTTGCTTGTTCCTGTTGCATGTCCTCAACCTGGCAACCTGCATGAGTTTTGAGCATGGGTAGGAGGGGGCGGGGGAGACAAGAGATTGAGGAGAGTCCCCTGTTAACCGTGTAAAGCACTTTGAGTGTAGTGTCTGAAAAAGTGCTATATAACTGCAACATTTAATTCAATTCAAATGCAATATTCAGTCAACTCTCTCCAATATTTAGAATTTGGACTGCAGTACCCATTTTAAATGCTTGATTTCAATGTTACGTATTTCCCCTTTTACGTTTATGGCCCCATTCACTTCCATTGTAAGTACCTCACTGTAAACCAGACTAGTATAGGCAAGTCAAAATGTATTTTTGTAAACAATAATATGGTACAAATGCTGTCGATTGAGCTTAACTTGTATTGAACCTGGAATATTCCTTTAATCTTGTACCATAAAAACACAACTTGCACCACCCATTTACAGTATATGTAGTGTCTTTTAAAGTTAAAGAGGTACTTTTTCATTGGATTTTCTCTTTTTAATGGCTGCAACATTAGTTCTTATTATTTCACCCACATCAGTCTTTCCTACATTCAGAAGTGATTGGAGTGTGCTGGAATCAAAATGACTATAAATGTTATTATCTAATTTGCTTTTTAGTCTTTATTAAGCTTTCCTAGATTTCAGAAGTGATTTTGGAGTGTGCTGGAGTAATGAATTCCAATGCCATCATCTAATTTGCCTTGCAGACAACAATTACTATATTTGACTCAATGCTAATGGCCCTCACTAGTGAGTTTTTAACCACTTATCTTCAAGAATAGCTATAAGCCTTTATATTCATGTCTTTAATATACACATTAACAAAGGTCAAACATGGTACCCTTCTGCACCTTGCACTCCTTGAAATTTCCACCATTTACCCATTATTCATTTACCATGGCAGAAAAAAAGCATTACAAAAGTAGTGTTTCATATTCTTTATCATTCAAATCAACAATTGGAACACTCACTTTGACATATACTAATTTATGAATACTGTAGCTGTTGTGGCATCATGCTTGATCAGTTGTTTATCTCCACTTTGACCTGAAGAAATTAAAATTATTATTATCTATGTCAATGGAGTATTATTACGGATTGAACTGCAAACCCTAAAAGGTTTTGAAACAAAATAGAAAATAACTTAGTATTTGATACTAAATAGAAACAAACCTGAGAGAAAAAAGTATTTTAAGAGCAGTGCACTGATAAAAATAATAGATTTAAAAAATATAATTATAAAAAGAATATGCCGGGCCCCAAATCTGGGGAATTTATCAGTGCAGAGGAACACCACAAGAACCTAATTTATTTTTGCATATTTATTCACAGAATTATATTTTTTAACAATTTCTGGCTCAAAAGTTACTTAATTTTACTTTTGTACATTTGGAAATCTTATTCTAAGAATGAGGATTTAGAATATATGCCATTGTCTCATTAAAGCACAATCCTAGAAGTAATTTAAATATCATCCTTGTATCTTCCCAAAAACATTTTGTATATTTTTCTCATAATCAGGACTTACCACACTCCAAGTTGTGCTGGACACAGCAGCAGAGAAGAAATGGCAGGTGACTGCCATCAACGTGGGTAATATGAAGGATGAGAAAAAGGATGAGGCATATCGCTCACTCTTTCAGGACCTGGAAACCAAGAAGGAGCGGCGGGTCATCCTTGACTGCGAGCAGGACAAGGTTAAAGACATAATGGAACAGGTATAGAGATCAAACACATTCACAAAATAATACTGAATATTCCTAATCTAACTAATATTTTTATAGGACTGGTATACATATCGATTTTGATAGATAGATAGATAGATAGATAGATAGATAGATAGATAGACAGACAGACAGACAGACAGACAGACAGACAGACAGACAGACAAAGTGAAACAAACAGTGAAGTATCCCAGTGCTGTTATACTATCAGCACTCTTCAAACTCTGTTGGTCCAATCAGATTAAAGGACTGGATCTTTAATATAAATATATAATATATCATGTCACACTACAGGGCATGTCTACTTTCCAAATGTATTTTCACTACCCATTTTATAATTAAACTAATTATAATTGCAGTAAAGGAACCGAATAGTAATTAAGCTGCACAAACACACAGCCTTTGGTGGGCAGAAAACTCCCCATGAGATGGGTCATTCATTCACGCTCTCCCTGCCCTCAGAGAAAAGCTATTGATTTGTATTTAAGGCCTGCAGAAATGTGTTTAACCAACCACCAGAATCAATGCTGCTCATCTGGGCTCTATAATATCTATAGCGCTTCACACACACCACTAGTACCTTGTCTTTGGCCACACGTAAACCTATCCAGCTGCTTTTATTTCAGTTTGTTGGTTTAACTTGCAGCATTATGGAAGTATTTTAATGACAAATGCAGGCTGAATTGCACTAATAAAAAAATAAAAATATTACATTAACAGTGCTTGCATTTTTTGGGGATGCAATTTAATATGGTTGTATATTTAAGCAGTAAATATATCAACTGAAAACATTTTGCACAAAATGTCATCATTAATTTTGTTTTATTTATATATTTATTGTATTTCATCTTTATTATTCAACAAGTAATATTTGGTCCATTATGTTTTGCTTTGCATATTCACTTCTAAAATTTCAGTGATTAAAAATAATTGGAAATTCAACCTTGTACAGCAGTTGAGTGCCAATATAAAAGCTTCAGTTGCTGCTACTATGCTTCACCACTAGGTAGACGTGGATGAAGACATTTACATACTTTACATTTATGCATTTGGCAGATGCTTTTATTCAAAGCGACTTAGAGTGCACTTATTACAGGGACAATTCCCCCTGGAGTAACCACCTTGCTCAAGGACACAATGGTGGTGGCTGTGGGGATCAAACTAGTGACCTTCTGATTACATTATATATTCTTTAGCCCACTAAGCCACCACCACTCCATAGACAAGACATAGTAAGAGATAAAGGGAGAGGACCTCACCAAATAAACTTGATCACAATACATGTTTGTGTGTCATCACATTCAGCTCTGATTAGCAGGGTTTTCGAAGTTACACTTGAATTGTTGTCAATGGACAGTAGTTAGTTTTTCAAATAATTTAAACTGTAAGGTGGGTTTTCATTATAGTCGATCATTACTGCTGAAATTTCTTAATTACTGAATAAATGTTAACATCATTTTGGAAAAAAACTGTGCATTTTGTGCCTTCTGCTACTTATACCAGTAGAAATCAATGAAGTTAGAATAGCAAACTATGTGGCAGAGCATTGTTTAGAACCTTATTATGATATCATTGCAATACAATATGTAGCACTTGACTGTACATAGTTTACAAAGTGACATTAAACTAGCAGAGTTACTAACACCTCCCACACAGCATGGCTATTTGCACCTCATGTCATACCTACATCAGACGCCAGATGGCAGCAGAGTGGGAGATGGAGGAGAACTACCACTGTGTGACGCCACCCTAATCCTGAGAGTTAATTCTGGTCATCATTATGTCAGTAGATGCACCTGAGACTGATTTCCACAGCCCCTGCCAAACTGAACTCATTACTTGAGCTTGATTTTCATGTGTTGAAGAGTATTCTGAGTGAGTCTTGATTTTGGACCTTTCTGGTGGACAATTTCTGTTTGCTCCTTGACACTGGAGTTTTAATAAGACAGCATGTTTTAGTTTGCTGTACTTGGTCCTTTTTCCACTAGTGGAGTGTGTACATTAGTTTTCACCCCTCGTAGTGTTTTCTTGTTTTCTGTTTTATTAAAAATTTAATAAAGTGACCACAATTACACTTCTCAGAATCAGCTTTATTGCCAAGTATGCTTACACATACAAGGAATTTTTTCTAGGTGACAGGAGCTTCCAGTCAACAACAATACAAACAATACCAAAAACAGCAGCAAGACATAGGTAATTAAAAACAAAAAAGAACACAAAATAAATAATTATACATATACGTACATACACTCACCTTCATACATACCCACATACACACACGTAGTGCAAATCTAATACAATCTGTTATATAAAGAACAAAAACCTGTATATTATGTACAGAGCAATGTAAGTAATGGCAGAAGTGGATATGTTGGATAATATAAATTAAAATTAAAATTAAACTGTGTATTGCACATAATTATTGCTCAATGGGGCAATTTAATTGTTCATTAGATGGATGGCCTGAGGGAAAAAACTGTTCCTGTGTCTGACGGTTCTGGTTTTCAGAGCTCTGAAGCGCCGGCCAGAAGGCAACAGTTCAAAAAGGTAGTGGGCAGGGTGAGTGGGGTCCAGAGTGATTTTACCAGCCTTTTTCCTCACTCTGGAAGTGTACAGTTCTTGAAGGGGGGGCAGGGGGCAACCAATAATACTCTCAGCAGACCGAACTGTCCTTTGTAGTCTTCTGATGTTTGATTTCGTAGCTGCACCAAACCAGACAGTTATTGAAGTGCAGAGGACAGACTCAATGACTGCTGAGAAGAACTGTTTCAGAAGCACTGGTGGCAGGTTGAACTTCCTCAGCTGGCGAAGGAAGTACAACCTCTGCTGGGCCTTTTTCACAATGGAGTCGATGTGTATCTCCCACTTCAGGTCCTGTGAGATGGTAGTGCCCAGGAACCTGAATGACTCCACTGCTGCCACAGTGCTGTTTAGAATGGTGAGGGGGGACAATGTTGGGGTGTTCCTCCTAAAGTCCACAATCATCTCCACTGTTTTGAGCGTGTTCAGCTCCAGGTTGTTTTGACTGCACCAGAAAGCCAGCCGTTCAACCTCCTTTCTATATGCAGACTCATCATCATCTCGGATGAGGCCGATGACAGTGGTGTCGTCTGCAAACTTCAGGAGCCTGACAGAGGGGTCATTGGTGGTGCAGTCATTGGTGTACAGGGAGAAGAGAAATGGGGAGAGCACACATCCCTGGGGGGCACCAGTGCTGATGGTACAGGTGGTGGAAGTGAATTTTCCCTGCCTCACAAGCTGCTGCCTGTCCGTCAGAAAGCTGGTAATCCACTGACAGGTAGAGGTGGGAACAGGGAGTTGGTTTAACTTAGTCCGGAGTATATCTGGTATGATTGTGTTGAAAGCTGAGCTGAAGTCCACAAAAAGGATCCTTACGTATGTCCCCGGTCTGTCCAGATGTTGCAGGATATGATGCAGACCCATGTTGACTGCATCATCCACAGACCTGTTTGCTCGATAAGCAAATTGAAGGGGGTCCAGAAAGGGTCCAGTGATGTCCTTCAGGTGGGCCAACACCAGTCTCTCAAATGACTTCATGACCACAGATGTCAGGGCGACAGGTCTGTAGTCATTAAGTCCTGTGATTTTAGGTTTCTTAGGGACGGGGATAATAACTGAGCGTTTGAAGCAGCATGGGACTTCACACTGCTCCAGTGATCTATTGAAGATCTGAGTGAAGATGGGGGCCAGTTGGTTAGCACAGGAACGAAGGCAAGCTGGTGAGATGCCATCTGGTCCTGGAGCCTTCCTTGTCCTTTGCTTCCGAAAGACACGGCACACATCGTCCTCACAGATCTTGAGTGCAGGTAGTGTAGCAGGAGAGGGGAGGAGGGGGGTTGCAGGAGGTGTTAATGGTTGTGTGAAATGAAGATCCGAGTGCATGTGGGGTGTGAAATTGGGCCTTTCAAATCTGCAGTAAAACACATTCAGGTCGTCAGCCAGTCGTTGGTCTGCCACAGGGTTGGGGGTAGGAGTCCTGTAATTAGTAAGTTGTTTCAGGCCACTCCACATTGATGCAGGGTCGTTAGCTGAAAACTTGCTTTTCAGCTTCTCAGAGTAGCTTCTTTTAGCCACTCTGATTTCCTTATTCAGTGTGTTCCTGGCCTGATTATACAAGACTCTATCCCCACCCCAGTAAGCCTCCTCTTTGGCATGACGAAGCTGTCTGAGTTTCCCTGTGAACCATGGTTTATCATTGTTGAATGACAAAAATGTCCTAGTAGGGATGCACATATCCTCACAGAAACTGATGTATGATGTAACAGTATCTGTGAGCTGGTCCAGGTCTGTAGCTGCAGTTTCAAAAACACTCCAATCAGTGCAGTCAAAGCAGGCTTGTAGTTCCAGTTCTGCTTCAATAGTCCATCTCCTTATAGTCCTTACAACTGGCTTTGTTGATTTTAATTTCTGCCTGTAGGTCGGGAGAAGATGAACCAGACAGTGATCAGAGACTCCCAAAGCTGCACGTGGGACAGAGCAATATGCATCCTTTAATGTTGTATAGCAGTGATCCAATATATTCCTGTCTCTGGTGGGGCATGTAATGTGCTGTCTGTATTTGGGCAGTTCGCGTGTGAGATTTGTTTTGTTAAAGTCCCCAAGAATAATAATAACTGAGTCCGGGTATTGTTGTTCTGTGTCTGTGATTTGATCAGCCAGCTGTTGCAGCGATATGTTCCCAGACGCGTTAGGAGGAAAGTAAACACTCACCAGAATAAACGAAGAAAACTCCCGCGGCGAGTAGAACGCTTACAGTTAATAAAGAGCGCTTCCAGATTAGGACAGCACATCCTCTTTAGTGTTGTTACATCTGTACACCAACTTTCGTTGATGTAAAAGCATGTTCCACCGCCTCTCGTTTTCCCCGTTAACTCCGCGATGCGATCCGCTCTGAACAGCTGGAAGCCCGGCAGATGTAATGCGCTGTCCGGAATGGCTTCACTCAGCCAGGATTCAGTGAAGCACAGTGCAGCAGAGTTTGAAAAGTCCTTATTAGTATGTGTGAGGAGATGTAGTTCGTCCGTTTTGTTGGGAAGAGAGCAGAGATTTGCGAGATGAATGCTCGGCAGTGCTGTTCGAACGCCGCGCTGACGGAGTTTAACCAGCGCGCCAGCTCGTCTCCCTCGCCTGCGTCTCGTAGCGCATCTAAACAACACAGCAGCGCCTCCAACTAAAATGTCCAGCAAAACGTCCGAATATTGAAAAACCGGGAAAAGATGATCTGGTATGTGCTGCCGAATGTTCAGCAGTTCGTCCCTGGTAAAACTGATTGGTAAAAGATTGCTAAACACAGGACAAACTAACAAAAACAACAAAAGAATTGATGAGCTCCACACCGAGGCAGCCATCTGCGGCACCATTATTGTACAATTCTGCTGGCAATTGTGCTCATCTCCAGTGAGTGACAGCAAGCTCAAGTAAAAAATGAGCTCAGCAGTAGATTAGGAAATGAGGACTGCCTTGAAAAATCAGGGAGCGATGTTGGGAGTATAGCAGGAGCAACTGAACCAGCTAAGCACAGCCGTTCAGCAACTCTCTGTCACACTGCAAGACGTCCAGGTTTGGCTACAAGCAATTCTTGCATTAGTGCCCATGGCACCACCCCCACCGCCAAATCCCACACCCTCTGTTCCACTCTCCATTGACCTGCCAAGACCTCAATGATTTGACGGATTCCCGGAATCATGCAAAGGATTCCTGACCCAGACATTCAGGCTTTGCTGTTCCCAACCGAGAAGTCACGTGTGGCATTTATTATCTCACTGTTGTCTGGATGCACTCTTTCCTGAGCTACAGTACTCAGGAAACAGAAGTCTCCAGTCTGTGATGGGATGGAGACGTTCACCTCCTCCCTTCGCCAAGTATTTCATCATCTTGTCAGTGGAAGGGAGGGGGCTCGATGCCTAATGAACTTCAAACAAGCCAGACCCTTATGGAGACAAGAAAGATGACTGCTCCATCACCCCTTGTCATCACCTATCCTTCTCCAACTACATGCTTTGCTTCCCACACCCAACCATCCGACAGTGAGCAACCCATGCAGCTGGATCCGTCACGCCTCTCTCCACCTCTATCCAGCAGATGGAAGATGTCTGTACTGTGGAGGAAGTGGTCATCATAGTGACAATTTTCCTGAGCTTCTGGTTAAAGCCAATGCTCACTAGTTAAACAGGGTGCACTAGTGAGTAGAGCAGCACATTTCTCACCACCCCAATCATGTATGATCCTGAAAGCATATGTGTCCTGGGAGAGGAATGGTCCAGAAATGATCCCATTAACTGCACTGGTAGATTCGGGGGCAGAGGAGAACTTGTTTGACCTCTCCCTCACCAAGCAGGTGAATATGCCCATGGAGGTGTTTCCCTATCCTCTGCGCATTCAAGCTATATATGTGAACAAATCAGTGAGCTTAAGGGTGGGTGTCCATTGTGAACTTGTGCGGTTTTGTTTAGTCGACTCACCCAAAGATCCCTTGGTGCTACGTTATCCTTGGTTTTGCACCCACAACCCACAATTCGATTGGCCTAATAGTCAACTAATATGTTGGAGCTCCCAGTTTTCACAGACATGCTTGGCAGAGAATCTTGATATTCTGATGGCCAGTTCTAAATTAATGATCTCTCCCTCAGAGCCTAAGACTGCATCACTTTGTCCTGAGTTAGATCTCTCCCAAGTCTTTTGCAAGAAGAAACCTACCACCACATAGAACATACAACTACGCTATATAACTGTTACCGGTAGTGTTGCGTCCCTGAAGTCATCTGTATCCCCTTTCAGTTCCAGAG
Organism: Xyrauchen texanus; assembly: GCF_025860055.1. Classification (NCBI taxonomy): domain Eukaryota; kingdom Metazoa; phylum Chordata; class Actinopteri; order Cypriniformes; family Catostomidae; genus Xyrauchen; species Xyrauchen texanus. The sequence continues at coordinate 24,578,828 of NC_068294.1, read as the reverse complement.
ATGAGGGCTATGGAGAAGTACATAGGAGAAGCCCTACAGAATGGACTAATTAGGTCCTCAACCTCACTAGTCTCAGCTAAGTAATTCTTTGTGCAAAAGAAAGATGAAGGGTTGTGCCCATGTATTGATTACAGAGCTATCAACAAAGTAACAAACAAGAATATGTATTCCTTACCTCTCATGTCCGCTGCATTCAATCTGCTTAGAGGAGCAACTTTAAGGGGACGAATGGAAGATGGCATTTAGTACACCTAGTGGCCACAATGAGTACTTGGTGTTGCCTTTTAGATTATCCAACTGTCCTGCTGTTTTTCAGGTCCTGGTGAATGATTTACTAAGATACATAATCAACCAGTCAGTGTTTGTGTACCTCACTGACATCCTCATCTTTTCCAGAAACCATTAGGAACATGTCCAGCATATTCGCCAGGCACTTTAAGAATAGCTCTATGTGAAACTAGAGAAGTGCCAGTTCCATGTGTCCCGTAATTCCTTTCTGGTGTTAATCATATCACTGTAAGTGGTAGCCATGGACCCAGGCAAGGTAAAGGTCCTCGTGGACAGGCAGACCCCCACAATGATTTTTGGGATTTGCCAACTTTTATCGTAGATTTATTTGTGGATTTAGTTCTAGTGCAGCTCCCATCACAAACCTGACCAAAGGCCCTCCGACACATTAAGTGGACCACTGGAGATCAACAGGTCTTTGAAGTTCTGAAGACTTGGTTAAAAATAGCTTGTCCCACCCAGACCCATGCCAGTCTTTTGTGGTGGAGGTGGACACTTCTAAGTCTGGGGTGCTAGCAGTCCTATCTCAGAGGAACCTGTCTGATTTTAAAACTCAACCCTGTGCCTTTTTCTCCAGAAAACTCTCTTCCACAGAGCGCAACTATGATGCTGGTAACTGGGAACTCCTGGCGGTCAAGCTTGCATTTGAGAAGTGAAGGCACTGGCTGGAAGGAGCACACCACCCATTCCAATACCTAAATAATCACAAGACTTACAATACTTGCACGAGGCTAAAGGACTTAACATCCGACAGGCAAGGTGGGCCCTGTTTTTTAACATATTTAACTTTATTATCATGTACCATCCTGGATCTAAGAATACCTAGGCTGACTCCCTCTCTCGGCAGCATGGATTTTCTTTTACAGATCCTCTTCCTAAGAACATCATCCCCCCAAGCCGTGTCTGGCTCATCTGGCATTGGAAGATAGCATCCGAAGGGCCCAACCGTCACATCCAGATCAGGGCAATGGTCCCCAAGGGCACAACAGCCTCTTGAACTGAGGTGCTGCAGTGGGTGCATGACTCTCCTGTTGTTGGACACCCAGGAGTGGACAGGATGGTTGAGTACATCAGGCAGCGATTTTGGTGTCCTCAAATGAGGAGTGAGATCAAGCGGTATGTCCAGGCATGCACCACCTGTTCCCATCCATGGTCTCACATCTCTCTGGACTTTGTAATAGGCCTCCCTCCTCTGGTACCTAGGTCATTTTGGTAATTGTAGACTGTTTCTGCAAGGCAGCCCATTTTGTGCTCTTGCCTAAGTCCTCCTCTAAAGATACTGCCACCATAATCTTGAGTGTCCATTACCATGGTATTCCTGCTGATATTGTGCCTGATCAGGGACCACAGTTTGCTTCCCGTTACTGGAAGGCACTCTGGAACTTGTTTAACACCTCTGTAAGTCTTTCCTCAGGGTACAATTCCCAGTCAAATGGTAAGACAGAATGCGCCAATCAGGAGAAGTATTTGCGATGCATGTTCTCTGAGAAGCCCAGCACCTGGATCCAAAAGCTAATCTGGGCAAATTCTGCACATAACCAGATGCTATGCTCCTCTACAGGCATGTCCCCCTTCCATGTCCAATATGTGTTTGAGACGCCATTCTTTATTATTCCCAGATACCTAAGGTGGTGGTCTCTTCTGCGCAAGCTGCCAGTGCCAGGTGTAAGAGGTCTTGGAAGAAAGCCAGGGCGACATTCAAATGGGCTTCCCAGCAACACCAGCACCCCAGGGCAGCGGGTGTGGCTGTCTACTTGAAGTCTCCTTCTGTGCACAGATCTCCCAATCCCCCCCCCCCACTACATAGGCCCCTTTACAATAGGGCAAAAGTTCAACCCGGTGGCCTTCCCAAGACACTCTGGGTGAGTCCAGTATGCCATGTTTCCCTTTTAAACCCATTCTTACCTCTCCTTGGTCGCTCCCTGTTGCAGGCGGTCCAGCTTACATGGCCTGGAGACTGATGGACTCACACCGGGTAGGCAGGGAAATCCAGGCCTATTCGACTGGGAGGGCTATGGGAATGAAGAATGCTGCTGGTCTCATTTTGCCATATTCCGACCCCACCCTCATCCGAGACTTCCAGCTGGAGCACCCAGACCATCCTGGGCCACTTGGAGGTGTCCGTAGAGAGGGGTGACTGTCATATTTATATCAGACACCAGATGTTGACAGGCTGTGTGACTCCACCCTGATCCTGAGAGTTAATTCTGGTCATCATTATGTCAATAGGTGCACCTGAGACTGATTACCACAGGCTATTTAAACCCCTGCCAATCTGAACTCATTACTTTTTCATGTGCTGGAGAGTATTCTGAGTGGAGTCTTGATTTTGGACCTTACTGGTGGACAATTTCTGTTTTCTCCTTGAAATTTGAGTTTTAAGAAGACTTTTAGTTTGTTGTTCTTGGTCTTTTTTCCACTTGTGGAGTGTGTACCTTAGCTTTCTTTTGTTTACCCTGTTTTTACCCCTCGTGGTGTTTTCTGTTTTTTTCTAATGTTTAATAAACTGACCTCAATTCTGACCCCTTCTGCTAGTGATTTTGCTCATCTCCTGTGTGTGACACCTCAATAGTCTATTAGAAACAAATACATTTATGACAAACTGTATAGTGAGTGTCACTTCAGTGGAGTGGGCCATAACGTTTGTGAGACTGCCTTGTCACACTTTTTCCCATTCTGTTTCCTGTCTCCTCTCTGAATATTTTCTTTAATACTAATAATAATACATAAAAAATGTATATAAATGTAGTTTTGCTATAGTAATATTTTAGTACCATGTGTTTTAGTAGAGACCATAGATTTGATGCAATTACAGTAACAATGGTGTTACTACATTAACATGGTGTTTATATACACTCACTGAGCACATTATTAGGAATACCTATACACATACTTATTTATGCGATTTATCTAATCAGCCAATTGTGTGGCAGCAGTCCAATGCATAAATTCATGCAGATACGGTTCAGAAAGTCCAGTTAATGTTCACATCAACCATCAGAATGGGGAAAAATTGTGATCTCAGTGATTTCAACCATAGTATGATTGTTGGTGCCAGATGGGCTGATTTGAGTATTTCTATAACGGATGGACTACTACAGCAGAACACCACGTTGGGCACTTTATTGGGATCATAGTCTTCCAAATAATGTGCTCAGTGAGTGTAGTAACCATGTTTAATTTTGTGGTTACTTTTATTTTACAACAAATACCATGGTGATATTATGGTATACTATATTATGGTATACGATACTGTAAAAATCCATTGCATTCATCATTTTTGTAAAGGAAGGTTAGGGTTAGGATTAGGGGTTGGTGTGGTGAGTCTGTGGGACTCTAAATAAACACAATACCTACACTGCATTGATGACCCTGTACTATTCAATTAGGGGTGCACATATTATCTGCCACTATATGCAGTAGGGTGCAAAAAGAATCTACCTTTATTTGCACCAGGGTTGGTATGCAAATAACATTTGCCACAATTTTCACTGGAGTGTATATAGCGTCTACCTTTATTTGCACCAGGGTGCAAATAGCATCTGCCTTAAACTAGACATGGATTAAAGTGCATTTTTTAAAAACAGTTAATGTCTTAAAGGTTCACATCAGATGGTTACAATTTAGATGAAATTGTTACAAAAGTGGAGATAGTAAATATGTAGATGAAATCAGTATGCATACTACCTGAGTGAAGAAGATCAATAGATAGAAAGAGAGAGGTTGGTAGAGATGGCATTGAGAGCTGGAATATGACCTGAAGTTCTGTAACCCAGCTTCCCAAGAGAATAGCACAGGGAAAAGAGTCAGCCAGAGAAAAAGAGGAAGAGCACCTGTTACAGTACAATCATCTTTTATCTGTTACTTGACCATGTGACCAGAACCAGACCTGATACATTTAAACTGACCAATCAGTTGACCACACTGTTACCCCCAATATACCAGAGTTGTGACCATTTGCAGACCCCGAATAACCAAACACCACAGCCATTGGGCAATGGCACCCTCTGTATGCCTTGGAATGCAAAAGGTCTCTTTCTCTAAGGAAATGGGGGTTGCAACATAGAAATACATTCCTTTATAGGGCCTATGTTTCAGCGTTATAAAACTAACTTAGTTGAACTTAACAACAGTCAATTCTTCTGTGATTTTTCTTTAACTGTTTCTTGCTTTATTGAAAAATTAAAACAACAATTTTTGTTTTAATTGATTAAAGCAATATTTCCAGATGAAAGTTAAATTACTCAACAAAAAAAACCTGGTTCAATAATCTGAAAAGCAGTTATATCTTCCTGGGTTGAGTGCAATGATTGGCAAGCATTCACTGGTGACAAAATGTATATAGCAATATAAATGCCGGTCTGAGTTTGAATTTGTTAGTCCTCATCTGATTTGAATCGAATGTAAATAAATATGTTAAAATATAAAAGTTTTACGTTTTAAAATTACTTTTTTGTTTATTGTCAAGTTAGTTTATTAAATAATATTATAATTATAATTTTAATTATAATTATCAAAATGTATTTAACAAAACTGGCAATTTTTCAAGACCCTCTCTCTGTTGATCTTGATTGCACCACTTAGTGGTGAAGCCTAGAAGCACCAAGTGAAGATTGTGCATCTGCAATGTACAGCTTTTCCTGCAGTTCCAAGATGTACAAGGTTGAATTTCCAAACAAATTAGAAACATTACAATTTTAGAGGCAAATTTCCAAGTTTCCATGGGCCAAATATTACCTGTCGAATAATAAAGATGAATTAAAAAAAAATCTCATGAAATCTTATTACTGAAATGTCTCCATTCTATGCAAAACTTTATTCATTGTTGTGTTTGCATGTGTAATTAGATATTTTGTACAATGATTATGTTTTATTTGTTTGGAGAGACTTTTGGACACTAATTTTTTGTACTTTTATTATTTTTGTAATGCTATAACGTTTGATTGTTTTTTGGTGAAGCAACACAAAATGTTTCTCAGTTACAGCTGACATTATTGGGAATGAAACTAAAGCAGTTTTTCGAAGCCACCTTATTTACACCCAGAGATATAATGTCAAATCAGAAAAATCTGAAAAATGTAAATTTTTGGCTAAAATATTTATTTGTTATTTTTTGCGATTCTTCAGCAGTTTCTTGGGCTGAGAGTCTTAGAATTTATCATAATCAATATCATTATAACATTTAAAAAGCTTTCTTTACAATGATACCAAACACTTGACCCTCCATGTTATTTTTTTTTTGTTATAAGCTTTTAATTTTTATATGCCATTGAAACAGGAAATCTTTAAAAACACCCTCAGCTTAAGGTGTTTTTAAAGATTTCCTGTTTCAATTAAACTCCACAAATATCCATGTCATATGTTGTTGGAAAGCTCTCAAAGAGTAGAATACGGCCGGTGGGCCCATCCGAGTTTAAAGGGTTAATATTACAGTATACTATTTCATTTATGTGTTTGCCTAATTATTCCTTTATTATGGCACATGTTTAATTCATGCACTTTTTCATTTTTCAATTTTCTCTTTCCAGGTCATAACTATTGGCAGACATGTTAAAGGATATCACTACATCATAGCAAATCTGGTAAATTAATTATTGACTTAACAATACCAAAATGAAACGTTCAATATTCTGTACTTATCTTTCAATACACCTATTTAATGCACCGCACACTGTTTTCAGGGATTTGTGGATGGGGATCTTTCAAAAATCCAGTATGGTGGAGCCAATGTATCAGGCTTTCAAATTGTGGATTTTGATGACCCTTTGGTGTCCAAATTTGACCAGCGCTGGGAAGCACTTGAGGAAAAAGAATATCCCGGAGCTGACAGCAAGATAAGGGTTAGGACAGTGTGTGTGTGTGTTGTGTGTGTGTGTTTCAGACAATTTGTCTGAATATGATTAAAAGAGATATGCAGGTAATTACTATGTGAACAAAAACCTCTTAAATGTTTAAATGTCCTTGTTGTACAGGCTAACTAATTGACCATCTGCAGGACAAGCTTTTAGTCATTTTACAATCTAGATTAAAATGTGGTCTCATACGTCTTCTGGCCAGTTACTTTGTTCTTATGACTAAGTAGGTGTTTATTCCCTGAGATTTCAAGTCAAGTGTTTCATCTTACTTCCCCACTAAATCCTAAATATGCACATCATATTATCTTGTATGTACCTTTATAAATGATAACTAATCCTGCACCATCTCTCTCTCTCTGTGTCCAGTATACTTCAGCACTGACCTATGACGCAGTACAAGTGATGACTGAGGCCTTCCGCTACCTACACAAACAGCGAATTGACATCTCCCGCAGAGCTAACAATGGCGACTGCCTTGCCAATCCTGCTGTACCATGGGCACAGGGGGTGGAGATTGAACGTGCCCTGAAACAGGTGATGGCCATACCAACCTGCCCCATTAGCAACAACAAAGCTTGTTATATAAGAATACCTACAGTAATGACACTATTGTTAGCTAGAGACATTGATTTCTAAAGGCATTTTGGAGGGGGACAGTTTGGACAAAGGTTTAATTCTATTATTTATACTTTTAGGTATTGTGGAGTGTTTGAATTTTATATTAATTACATGGCTCTCTGGAATTCCTGATTCAGACAAATTTTCCTATACTGACATTCATATCCTTTTCATGCAGGTGAAAGTTGATGGTCTTACTGGAAATATTCAGTTTGACCAATATGGAAAGAGGGTAAATTATACTGTCAATGTCATGGAACTGAAAAACAACGGTCCTGTTAAGGTAAGACTCAGTTCTGGGAAAATATAAATTGGAAGAAAGGGGAAAAAATTACCTCTTTCATTTCACAATGACTTTCAACTCTGAACATAAACCTGACAAATCACTCTCTTTTTTAGATTGGCTATTGGAATGAAGTGGATAAAATGGTCGTGACAAAGTCTGATCTCTTCCCAAATGATACAATGGGGCTGGAAAACAAGACTGTGATAGTCACCACCATTCTTGTAAGTCTCAATTGTGGTCTTTTGAAATGTGTGCACTGTAGTAAAGCACAGCTCTTTGACGAGGTGTTTCCTGTCATCTTTTGCAGGAAGCACCATATGTAATGCTGAAGAAGAATGCTGACCTTTTTATGGATAATGAAAGATATGAGGGCTACTGTGTAGACTTGGCAGCTGAAATTGCCAAGCACTGTGGATTTAAATATCAGCTGAAAATAGTAGGAGATGGAAAATATGGAGCCAGAGATGCAGAGACAAAAATCTGGAATGGAATGGTTGGAGAGTTAGTTTACGGGGTAAGAGAAAGAGGATATTCAAACATATTAAGTTGATATAATTGATTATATCTATCAAGTATTTGTTGTAGTCTTAACTGCATAATTATCAGCAGTGATTTAATTTTCCCAGTTCAATTAAAATAAAAATTTTACAATGATCAAGAAACATTCTGTTTCAAACAATAGATTGAGGATGTTAAAGGGATTGTTCACCCAAAAAATGAAAATTCTGTCATCATTAATGCACCCTCATATCATTCCAAATCTTTATGACTTTATTTCTTCTGTGAAACACAATAGGAGATGTTAGGCAGCATGTCCAAGTTGCGCTTTTCCATACAATAAAAGTGAATCGGGACAAATGTGGTCTAGCTCTAGAAATGACAAAAAAGCATAAAAAGTAATATATACAAATCATACTGGCGACCTGTCCAGGGTGTCCCCCGCCTTTCGCCCAATGTTAGCTGGGATAGGCTCCAGCCCCCCGCGACCCTGTACACAGGATAAGCGGTTGACGATGGATGGATGGATATACAAATCATGCACTGTATTTCAAGGCCAAGACAAAAAAATAGGGTTTACACATAACACACATCCAACACATTGCACACGAATATATTAAACTGTTCATCTCAAGCACAACTGTTATTAAACAGTCATGACATTTGAATTATTCATGAATGAAATGCTTTGCTTAAATTTTGAAGTGTTTTTAACTGCCCCATCCTTCAGTAACAGTTAATTTTCAAAGCATGAATCGTATTATGCATGGTTCACAAGCAATCCACTCCAACATGAGCCAAAAAAATTATATAAAATGCACACAAATAGTCCAGAGTGGTGAAACTAGACACACCTACATAAAATATCATACTGCACTGAGGCACACATAGCTGGAAACCCATAAAAATTGCTAAAGACATCCATCTTACACAAAAAAAAATCCTGTTAAATTTATGGTAAAAAACTGGCAGCTGTGGTTGTCAGAAATTCACAGTAAAAATACAGTAACCATGCCTCAGGCTTAACGGGTTGTAATTTTAATGCCTGTATGTTTTAAATTGCATTACCGTTCATATTATTAAATAATAGAAACTTAATACTTAAAACTTCTGAAATGATAAAAATCTGCCTTTCACTTTAGATTGAATTGTTACTCACTGTAGTAAATACAGAAAGGCACATGATAATATGAAGTTCATCAATTGTGGCCTTTCCAAGAGCAATGACCAATAAACATTAAACACCTTCAGGGTAACAAATACTGTATGAAATTAAAATAATGCAATAAACATTAATGTAGATAAGTGATATTAAAAATAAGAACAAACATAACTATTCCCATAAAATATAATGACATTTGTTGGGTCATGCTGGGAATTCTGGTAACGCTGATTATTGTTTATTTTATCATAATTTTAACAATAATTTACCATAAAAAGTACATGTACTTTCTTGTTAAATGTAATATACATTTTTACCATTAATTATATGGTAAAATCATACCTTTTACATAACAAAGGTAATTTTCACATCATTTAACGCTAAAATTACATGTATTGTCTTTTTAAATATATTATAATTTTTTACCATATATTTTAAGGTAACTACCCATTAATAATTTAAAGTTTTACTTAATGAAGCATTTTTACAGTCTTAAAATTACTGAATTTTTTTACAATGTAGTACGTTTACATACACTGATGAGCCAAAACATTATGACCACTCAAAGGTGAAACGAATAACGTTGACCATCTCCTAACAAGGCCACATAGAATTGCCTTTCAGAGTTGTAACATGACACGGCAGTGGTCAAAGTGTCTGCGTAGTTTATGTTAATATTCAAAATAATTCAAAATAGTCGAGATGGGTCCCCTTTGGTGATATGTTAGGAATAGTTAGCCACACAAGGCCTCCACTCTCAAAATGCGTGCCAGGGGGTGGGGCCAAGGGTGCTATGACAAATGATGTGGGATGTGTAAATACAATTGAGCAATGTTTCGTGGTGTCATGAGCAGACAGATTTCAAAACGAAACGTTTGATCAGGGTGCCAACTATAAATGCTCTTTTTAGACGGGGGGAAGTTTTGAGTTCTGAAATGTTCAGTATATTTTTATAGTACAGTTACTTCTTATATGTTTAAATATCAAGGAAAATTGATGCTCCATTTCATGACCCCTTTAAATAAGTCAGTTTAATTATGTTTGACATCAATAATGCCAACTGTCATTTGTTTAAATACTGTATACAGAAGTGAGAATGAGGTATGAGAGTTGGTGTGTTTGGTCTGTTCCTCACATAAAGCTATTTTATAGCATCAGAAGACTTAAACTATATAATGCCAGAGTTGTATGGGCAACAGTTATGGTATTTTTATGGTCATTTTTGGAATTTGACAGCCCCTCTCAACATTAATTTAATTGTATGGAAAAGAGCACCCAGGGCAATCCACTAAACTTCTCTTGTGTTCAATGGAAGAATGTCAGTCGGTATTGGAATAACATGAGGGTGAGTATTACAGAATTTTCTTTTTAGGGTAAACTATTCCTTTAACAAAATGCTAATTCTTTCATTTTAGAAAGCTGACATAGCAGTGGCTCCATTGACTATCACCTTAGTCAGAGAAGAAGTCATTGACTTCTCAAAACCATTCATGAGCCTGGGAATCTCCATCATGATTAAGAAACCTCAGAAGTCCAAGCCTGGTGTGTTCTCCTTTCTGGACCCACTCGCCTATGAAATCTGGATGTGTATTGTTTTTGCCTACATTGGTGTGAGTGTGGTGCTCTTCCTGGTCAGTCGTTTCAGCCCGTATGAGTGGCACACAGAAGAATATGAGGATGGACAGATTCAGACCAACGAGTCAACCAATGAGTTTGGGATTTTCAACAGCCTTTGGTTCTCTCTTGGAGCTTTTATGAGACAAGGATGTGATATATCTCCAAGGTTTGTTCTTTACCTCTTGATTGTGTAAATAATGTTAGCTTAAGAATAAAAATCTAGACTTTTGTATAAAAACATAAAGCCACACAGAAGCCACAGCCTTCATTTTTGTTTAAAAAGAGCATGCTCAGCACATGTACATTCATATAGTGATATTTATAATCAACCAACTCATTGCAGTTTTTCATTGTTATATGATTGTCTTTGTTATTTGATTTCAATATAAATGTTATCTAAAAAGACAAGACCCTAGGGGAAAAAAACAAACATGCAGTGACTCGCATGCAGTGACTAAAATGTGTAATACTTTACTATACAGCTTACAGTTCTCTAACAATTATCCAAAGATTTTATTGATTTATATAAATAATTAGTATCTGTGCTGAATTGACGAAGTAATTAAATTAATGGTAACTCTTTAAAATAAGCTTAAATCAATAACATTAGTAAATGCATTAAGTATCATGAACTAACAATGAACTTTGTTAATGTTAGTTACTAAAAATACTATTGTTTATTGCTAGTTCATGTTAGTTGATAGTGCATTAACTAATGTTTTTTTTTTTAAATGTATTACTACTGTATGTGTTGAAATTAACATTAACCAAGATTAATCAATGCTTAAAAGTATTGTTCATTGTTAGTTTATGTTAACTAATGTTGTAAACTAATGTAAAAAAAAATTGAACCTTATTGTAAATTGTTACCAAATTAACCGTATTAAACAATGTAAGAACTGCAGAATGGTGCTTAAGCATTCATTCACAGATAAAATGTAGACTGGTGAGTTTTATATTGAGTATATTTTATGTTCAACATTTGCATAGCCTATTAGCTGAGAATGACAACTTAACTGTGCTCCTGCTGTCATGTCTAATGAATCCCACTGGCCAATTTTTCACCAGGTCTCTTTCTGGCCGCATAGTTGGTGGAGTATGGTGGTTTTTCACCCTGATCATAATTTCATCCTACACGGCTAACTTGGCTGCCTTCCTAACAGTTGAGAGGATGGTGTCTCCAATTGAGAGCGCAGAGGATTTAGCAAAGCAATCAGAGATTGCTTATGGAACTTTAGATTCCGGTTCAACAAAAGAGTTTTTCAGGGTAAGATGTCAATTCTTCTGCATGTAACGCTATGCCTGTGTTCTCTATAATTTCTGATAATATGAAAAAGATCCACAATTGAACACCCCAAAACAGAACACTTTGCTTATACTTATTTTTTTTAAATATATATATATTATTATTATTTTTTATTAACTTCGGCATTTTATTTTAGTTAGTATTTTCTTGACCCTTTTAAACAGTTTGTGTAATTACTATATTTGGGATTTTTTTCATGCATCAATAATCTGAAAGTTTTCCTGATGATTATCAATATTTATCATCCTTTTTTTAAAAGATATGAATCGGGCTGCTTATTGTGCAATAGTATTTGTCTCTTAAAATATATTTCTCAACAAAAATTTGGTCAAGTGTGAGTGGCAGGGTAACTTAAAGGGGGCTACACACCGGACACGTCTGGCGAACGACATGGTTCGTTCAAAAATTAAACAATTATTTTATATGAATGTACTCAAACTGATGCTGCTGTCGTTGGCGGGCAAACTCAATAATTTGCAGCGCCATTGATCTCAACGTGTATAGTTTTCCATTAGAGTTGACCAAAATCATTATCAAAGGACAAATATTATTTACTCTAGCCATCATTTGATGAAATATTACACTGGTGGCCAAATGTTTGGAAAAATGTACAGATTTTGATGTTTGGAAGAACATTGGAACTGTAATTCACCAAAGTGGAACTTATGTAAAAAACAGCACCATCACTATTTAAGTCTTTTTTGATCAAATCTAGACAGGCCCCATTTCCAACATCCATCACTCCAACACCTTATCCTTGAGTAATCATGGAAAATGTATTATTTGGTACAAGAAAATCACTTGCATTATATCAAACACAGCTGAAAGCTGTTTAGTTAGTTAAATGAAGCTTAACATTTTCTTTGTGTTTGTTTTTGAGTTGCCACAGTATGCAATAGACTGGCATGTCTTAAGGTCAATATTAGGTAAAAAATTGCAAAAAAGAAACATCTTTCTCTAGAAACTTGTCAGTCAATCATTGTTTTCCGGAATGAAGGCTATCCAATGCTTGAAACTGCCAAAAAACTGAAGATTTCCTACAAAGGTATACAATACAGTTAGTCTTCAAAGAGGTATCAAGTTCTAACAGGGAAAGAAAGAGATGTGGAAGGCCCAGATGTACAACTAAACAAGAGGATAAGAACATCAGAGTCTCTAGTTTGAGAAATAGATGTCTCACATGTCTTCAGCTGACAGCTTCATTGAATTCTACCCACTCAACACCAGTTTCATGTACATCAGTAAAGAGAAGACTCAGGGGTGCAGGCCTTATGAGAAGAATTGCAAACAAAAAGGCACTTTTGAAACAGAAAAACAAAAAGAAAAGGATAGAGTTGTCAAAGAAACACAGACATTGGACAATAGATAATTGGAAAAGAGTGTTATGGAGACTAACTCCATTGAGGTTTTATGGGATCAGCTAGACTTTAAGGTGTGTGAGAAGTTTCCGACAAGACAGCCACATCTATGGCAAGTGCTACAGGATGTGTGGGGTGAAATGTCTCCTGAGTATCTGGACAAACTGACAGCTAGAATGCCAAGGATCTGCAAAGCTGTTATTGCTGCACATGGAGGATATTTTGATGAGAACTCTTTGAAGTAGTTTAAGTTGTGAAAATTTTTCAAATTGTAATAGCCATTTTTCACATTATTAATGTCATGACTATACATTGTGATCAGTTGAATGCCACGAATAAAAGTACCAATTTCTTTCCATAAGAGCAAAATCTGTACATTATTCCAAACTTTTGGCCTCCATTGTATGTATATTTATCTTTCATATGACCTGCACACAATGTATATTCAGTTTCAAGGATTTATTTTTCTGTTTTGACAGCTTAAATGAAATCTATTCAAGGCTACATATAGAGAAATTGCACAATAATTTTTAATTGTTCAGTTTGTGCTGTTACACTAGTTTCATACACTAACCTGCAAACACATCAACGTCACTTTGTTCATTCTTGAAGATGTAATTTTTGTGTGTATGGTGACTAGATCCACAACTGCCACCTACACCGCATCATTATCCTACCCTCGACCGGTTGCAGTAAATGTTATTTCACCCCCTTGTTGTCCCCAACACTATTAATACAGACCACATTAAATGAAAGGCCAATTAACAGTGAATTGGAAAGCAGACAAATTAGGCTTCTAATTAAAATGTCGGCTTATAATAATATATT